>NC_143550.1:82867500-83167500 GCF_054136105.1 Typopeltis vanoorti
ATTCTCGTATGCTCTGTGGTCATTTTTACGAACTTTTCATAGTTTCTATAAACATTTAATTCCTACATTAATTATATGGACGGATCGGCTTTGAAATAATGTTGGATCTAATGTGCACTTTGCCTATGTAATAATAAGGTTTGTAAATGTGTTAGTAGGCATTATCAGAGGAATCCTCAACAAGAAGTGATATACTATTGCATATGATAATATTGATTATTATAAGTCTTTTCCAGAGAACTGAACTCGAGGAGTTTAGGAGGGGGGGGGTATAATTTAAAAATGGTGACCCTGAAATTGCCAACAAAAATGGCCACTTTATAGTAGAAAATCCTTGAACCATGTTTATACCTCTCCTATTAAATAAATAAAATTTAATTTAAAAATAGGAAAATATTCAATGGATCTTCCTTGCTTTCATTGTTTTGCTCTGAATTTAATAAATCGTTTGAGCTTTAAAAATAAGCTAATTTTATAATTGATATTTTTGATTTTGCGTAAAAATTATGCCTATATTTTTGCAGGCTATTGTCAGCTTAACAGAGAATGACAATGGACCGTGTCTGAAGGGACCCAAGCCTCAAGAAGTGAGTTTTTTTTTTTTTTTTTTTTTACGTCAAGCTCTGTAATCCAGTGTGCTTTACAGCTGTTGTTTTTGTGGATAGAGAAGTAAGTCACATTTCCCTGATCAAAACGTAATTAACACACACGTGTTCCATTTACGATTCTTTGGTTTTCGTCAAGAACTCTAGATAAAAGAGAGGCGGAAATAATCGATTGAGGTCACTATGGTGAAACTACGGTATTAATTTTATTGTGGTTTATAGATGAAAATGATTTGACTGGAAACTATAGTCTGTATACTAATTTCGAAATCATTCATTTCCCTTCACTTAACCCCCACCCCCTTCATCATCATCATCATCATCATCATCATCATTATTATCTTCCTCTCTCTCTCTCCACTTCTGCGTAGGCTAGACAGTGTATATGCAAAAAAGTAATAAGTAAATCACATTTCAATGCGTTTAAAAAATGAACGTCGTAGAGAAACGTCATTAATATCACATATGAGACGCCCTGCTTATATCAAATTTGGATTTTATTTTATAATTTAAAACTTCGGCTTCTCAGAATTCGATTGTAAGGCAATTGAGATACTTTTGAGCTGGATAGAACTCGGTTCAAATTCGGTTTAGGATGATCTCATACAGAGTTGGAAGTTACTTCATTTAAGAAACTCTGTTTTTTTTAAATTTCGCAAAATAGGCAAATCGACCAGAAGAACACTGGCCTTATAGCCTTGGCTTCAGCTTAGACTACGACCAAGGCGGAGAAACGCTTCCGCAGCAATCCAAAACCAAACCAAACCTGAGTATTTTCTGCAGTCGTCTCTATCAAAACTTGTAACATGCTAGATACGAAATAACATATTTGTGGACTACTGTAATAAAGTGCGAACTTCTGTTTGTTCCCTTGTCAGATGATGATCGCTCATTATTATCAGTATAGTACCGATTTGTTTTATATGTAATTTGCAGGAGTGGATACACCCGTGACTCTATTCACTCAGCGTACAGGTTCCTATTATTATTATTATTATTATTATTATTATTATTATTATTATTATTATTATTATTATTATTATTATTCACGTAATTGATACACAGTCAAAACAAAATATCATATAAATAATAATTTCACTGGTGATTCAGAACAATTCAGATTCTACCCAAGAATCTAAGAATAGTCCGTCAGGTAGCGTCGTAAAATATGGACTGTTCCAAGTAATGCTGTGTTTTTTGTAGGTCATATGGGGATCACTTCATTGATTTTTAATTGCTGTAAATAATTGGACAGCTCTCTGAAGTTGCACCAAGTGCATCGATAACTATTGGAATGACTTTGGTAATAAAGTGCGTTTAACATGTTCATTGCCAATCAAGCGATATCGCGTGATGCGAGTTCTCACCAAACGGCCGATCACGCGTTATCACGTGGACGTCGCTAACTAAATAAAAAAATAAAAAAAATTTGGCCACCACACGAAATTCCAATTTTCAGCTTGGCAATAAAAGTGTTAAGCCACAGTCGGCCAACTTCGATTGTCAGATCTCGATATTTAGTCATTTTTTCCAGTTCTTTGTTGTTGATGTTCTTATCACTGGTACTGCAATATCGATAATCCAAACCTGTCGATGTTTGATAATTGTGATGTCAGGTCTATTGTGTTCCAAATGCCATTCAGTTTGTATTCTAAAGTCCCAAAGAATTTTTGCGGTTTCGTTTTCCAGTACAGTCTCTATTTTATGCTGCCACCAGTTATCAGAAGTAGGAAAGCCATATTTTTTGCATACATGCCAATGAACTATTTTGGCCACTTGATAATGGCGGTATTTATAGTCAGTTTGTGCTATTTTGCTGCAGGCACTGATTATATGTTCTACAGTCTCATCCTTCTGATCGCATAATCTGCGTTTGATGTTATTATTAATGTTGAAAATTTTTGCTTTGATTGCATTAGTTTGCAATGCCTGTTCTTGAGCTGCTAGAATAAATCCTTCTGTTTCTTTTTTAATGTATCCATGGTGTAGTCATTGCCATGTCTTTTTAACGCCAATTTTGTCCTCAGTATCTCGAAGAAGTTGGCCATGCAAGGGTTTATTTTTCCAGTGCACATATCGGATATTTTGTTGTTCCTTTTTGTAATCGGATTAGTTTCCTGTTGCTTTTAGAAGGCCCTGTTGTGTAATTGCTTGATGCATTGGCTGAGAGCTATAGTCAATGTAATTTCTTAAACCAATTTCTTCTTCTTCCACAGTCTGTCTCACTTGCAGCAGATCCCCGTCCACCTATTCTCCTCGGTAGGTACAACCGGTCAACATCATTTTGTGGATGTAATGCATGATGCATAGTCATTAGTTTTCTAGTTTTGCGGTCTAGTTTGTCCAGATCTTCTTTTGTCCAATTTATTATGCCAGCTGTGTATCAAATCACTGGTATAGCCCAAGAATTCATTGCTCTAATTGTTTTAATCCATTTAGTTTTGTTTTCATAACATTTCTAACTCTTTTGATGTATTCTGATGCTGCCTGTTGTTTAACTTTCGAGTGGAGAATATCACTGGCTTCTAATATCCCTAGGTATTTATAGTGTTCATCAGCTGAAATTGCTTTTATATATTTCTCTTGATCAAAATTAAAATTGCTAGTGTCATTAATTTTTCCTCGTTTAATAGATAAAATTGTGCATTTATCTAAACCAAATTCCATTTTGATGTCCTGACTGAAAATACGAACTGTGTTCATTAAAGAATCTATTTGCTGGGCAGATTTTCCATATAGCTTCAAGTCACCCATATAAAACAGATGGGAAATTTTAATATTACATTTAGGAATTTCATATCCAAGTTTGTTTTCGACAGAATCATAGACAAAGGTATCAAAGAAATGTTGAAGAGCAATGGTGACAAGTAATCAACTTGGAAAATTCCACGTTTAATGCTGATATCTCCAAATCGTTCATTATTCACTATTAATGTTGTTTTCCATGATTTCATAGCAGTAGCCAGAAACGAACATATGTTTTTGCTAATTCCAAATATTTTTAGTGATTTTAGGATCCAGGAGTGTGGGAGGGAATCGCATGCTTTCTTGTAATCTATCCATTCCATGTTTAAATTAGTTTTTCGTCTTTTTGAGTTTCTGAGAATCATTTTATTAATAAGGATCTGGTCTTTTGTTCGTCTAGATTTTTGAAAATTGCCTTTTTGTTCAATCGGATAAATCTGATTATCTGATAAGTAGTGGTATATGGAATTTGCTATGATTGCAGTGAACAGCTTAAGCATAGTTGGTAGTAATGTAATTGGATGACAGTTATTTGGGTCTGCATCCTTATCCTTATAATTCATCAAGAGAAAAGTGCGCCCAGATATCATACAGCCTTCCACTGAGCCAGACTGCAACAAATAATTAAAACCAATCTACATTTGATCATGTAGATTGGTTTTAACCAAAATCCATGTAGTTCGTCTCTGCCAGGTGCACCCAGTTTTTTAATTTTCTAGCTTGAGAATTGACCATTTCTTTGGTGATAATGACATTTTGCATTTGTTTTTGTTTCATTTCTGATTCTATTTCCTTAATCCATGAAGCATCTTTATTGTGTTAAACAGGATTATCCCAGATTGACTTCCAAAATTTGAGTGTTTCTTCTTTTCCGGGTGAATGATGGTTTGCATTTGTATTTCTCTGGAGAGTCTGGAAGAACTAACGTTGGTTCTGTCGAAATTTCATATTTTGTACATATTGGTTTATTCTTGCTTCATATCTTTTAATTTTCTCTGCAGTCGCTGTAATTCTTTGTTTTAGCTCTTCAGTAACTTCAGCAATTGTTTTGTTGGCCAAATTATATGTGTTAATCAGTTTGTTTTTGATGTTATTATTTTTCAGCCGTCCTTCTTTAAAACTCTTTAACTTGCTCAGTTTAGCTCGAAGTTTGTTGACTTTTCGTTCCAACCGGATTTTCCATGGTGTAGATTGTTCAATACTCGGCTTTTGCTCTTTCGGTTTGCAACCAAGCTTCACTGAAATGATATAGGCTGTGCTGTTATAGGAGCTGATTTGTTTCCTTTATACTGTTGGTTGTGATGGGTTCAATTACAGCATTTGCGTCTAAGAGGAACTGTTTTAGCGTAGATTATTGTAAAGCTTTTAATGGTTTAATGGTGGCTTTTAATATTGGAACATATGAATTCCATTTATGGAGTTCATATGTTCCAATATCCCTGACTTCATTTTACACTGCCCTTCTGTCAAAACATTCTGAGGTATGTCGTCAGCTTGATGTTTACTGAGTTGAATTCCAAAATTTGATATAGCTACTTCCTGATGATTTTCTGTTACTGGAGTTGTTGGTTTATTATGTAACTCTTGCAGCTCAAGTTCAGTAAATATTTTGTTACGGAAAATGAAATTCTTTTGGTCCATAAGCCTTTGTTCTGTTATTTCAGATTCTGGGAAATTTTGTTTCCAAATTAAATGCATACGCTTCCCGAAACTTGTTTTTCTGGTGTTGATCTGTAAAAACATTTCATAATGTCTCTGCTTTCTTCTACAGTCCATTTTTTACGTTTGGTTTCTTCCAGTCGCTTTTCAGCTTCCTGCCCTGATTTCCCAGCAAGGAGAGCTTGGTCCTGTAGCCCACTTGTCGCCTGATGTCCAGGATCCCCAACATCTGACGCAGTCCTTGATGACCCGGGAGTCGACTTATTCGGTATGGATCTCTTCTTCCTTTTCACCATTAAGATGGAGGATGGAACATTGTTAGTCTGGCTCCTCAGTTGAGACCTGCCTGACAAGGGTGGCCCTGCATTGGCAGCAATGCAACCGCCTGAATAGCTCTCAACATCACTGAAGCACGCAAGCCCCACCGCCACGACAAGGCTGTGTTCCTTCGGGAGGGGATTATTATTATTATTATTATTATTATTATTATTATTATTATTATTATTATTCTTCTTCTTATTATTATTATTATCGTACACATATTCTCTATTCTACTCTAATGACTTTTCCATAAAAGGAGTAGAAGAAAAGCTTTATTTTTATTTATTTTTTCTGTAAATCGGCAGGGAAGGGGACGCCACCTTTAACTATCTCCGAAGTCAAGAAGTTTATTATGCTGGCGTGTTATATATGATCTGAGGTTCTTAAAATAGCTAATATTTATTTGCATGCATTCGTTTGTGTTCAGTGGTCGTTTTGGACTGTCTACCAAGGAGAATCATATTCTACATCTTATGGTACTTAAATACAAAATTGGGAAAGTGTATGAGAGTCAGGCCAGAGTGTGGCATGTTTGGTCAGGGTGAACGTAACACCCCTGGTGAAAGACTATTGGAATTAGTAATTACCAATACCTGCTTCCATAAACATCCACGACGGACCTATACTTGGACATCTAACATTGATAGGTCAAGGCGCCAGATTGATTACATTCTGTCTCTGCAGCGGTGGAAGACATGCATCTCTGATGTGCATACTTGTCCTGGAGCAGATTGTGATACAGACTATCAGCTAGTGAGAGCTAAAGTAAGACAAAGACTCCGAAACGTCCAGGTTAGGCACATCCCACTAGATTGGATGTTAAAGTAATTCCTAGTGGATTTAAAGAAGAAACATCAACTCGGTTGGATGATTTTTTGGAAACCAATGAGGAGAACTCACAAGAAATACTTTAGGTAGGAGTCAAGGTGATAATACAGGATACAGCGGAGAAGTATCTCGGCCCAATACGAAGACCAAGAGACCCATGGATATCAGATTCAACACGGAAACTAATTAAAAGAAGGCGGTTGTAAAAACAGTGAGACAGAGAGACTGGAGATTTCAAGAGATTACATAGAGAAGTCAAAAGAACCAACAAGCAGAACAAGGAAAAGTTCTATACTAATAAATGCGAAGAAATAGAGTTCCAGATGAGGAGGAACAATTATAAAAGACTGTTTTATTTAGTTTGTGACTTAAAGCACAAGTTTAAGCCTAAATTGAATGCCATCAAAGACAGCAATGCAGCATTACTAACAGAAGAGTTGGCAGTCAAAAACAGATAGAAAGAATACTCTGAGTAACTGTATAGCAGAGTGAATAAAGAAAATGTGGAGCCATCTCATCAGGAAAATTTTGATTTGGAACCTTCTGCACTTAGGCATGAAGTTGAAAGATCAGTTAAGCAGCTTAACAGCAATAGCGCCCCAGGTGCAGATGAAATCCCAGCAGAGTTAATTAATGCCACAGGGGGACCGAGGGGTAAGAGTGTTTCATAGATTGATTACAAGGATATGGGAGACAGGATCATGGCCTAGAGAATGGAAGAAGTCTGTTTTCATACCACTACATAAGAAAGGTGATATGAAGGCGTGCAAGAATTATAGAACTATTAGTTTAATATCTCATTCAAGCAAAATTTTATTGAAGATCATGTTAAATAGGATTGAGGCCAAAGTTAAGGCAGAGATGCGCGAGGAACAAGCAGGTTTTAGGAAAGGTCAGGGTACCGGCGATCAGATCCTTCGCCTTAGAGATCATAGAAAAATATAAAGAATTCAGACTCCCTCTGGTAATGTGTTTCTTAGAGTACTCTAAAGCTTTTGACTGTGTTAAGTATGTGACACCGTGGGAAATAATGAAAAGAATGGGTTTTCCTCAACACACTATCAGGTTGATAGCCAACTTGTATAAGGAGAAAGAAGTCACGGTAAGAACAGGTGTTGGATTGACTGACTGGCTTCAAGTTGGAAAAGGAGTTAGGCAAGGACGTTTATTTTCTCCTCACTTGTTTAGTATATATGCGGAAGACATCATGCTTGAAGCAATGGATGAGCTCAGGACAGGAATTAGGATAGGGCGTAGATTGATCACTAATCTGGGGTCTGATGATGATACAGTACTCCTTTGTAATGACATGGAAGAACTAGGACTAATTCTTGACAAAGTTAACAAGATACGTAATAACAGAGGACTTCAACTCAATCCTAGCAAGACAAACATTATGGTTCTCAAAGGAAATACAAACAGAGAAGCTCTTGAGAAACAAGTGTACCTTAATGGAGAAAGAATTCAGGAAGTCAGCAAGTTTGAGATCCTGGAATCCATTGTTAATGTGAAGAATTGCTGTTCAGAAGACGTCAGAAGAAGGTTAGGAATGGCTAAAACAACAGTCAGAGACCTGTGCAAAATATGGAAGGATAGATCTGTATCCATGGGAACAAAGTTGAGGATTTTGGATGCAGTTGTTTTTCCAACAGCGACTTATGGATGTGAGACTTGTAACCTAAAGAAGTCAGATAAGAAACGGATATCTGCTTTTGATATGTGGTGTTACAGAAGGCTGTTAAGGGTATCATATTCTGAAAGGCGTACAAATGAATGGATGTTAGAAAATATCAGAACTTTAAGGCTCCTTAAGGATATTGACAGAAGAAAGTTAAAATATTTTTGACACATAGAAAGTATGGAAGGAAGACTTCTCAGAACAGTGATAGAAGTAAAGTTCCTGGAAAAAGAGGAACGGGTGGACCACCAATGAGATGGATGGATGAATGGTGTGTGAAGTGACTGATCTTTAGAGAGTTGAGGCCGCCAGAAAAGCAAACAACAGGACTACATGGGGAGGACTGGTGTGGCACATCACCGAGCATCGGATTGACCATACGGCATCTGTAGATGTCCAGTAAACATAGAGAGAGAAAGAGAGAGAGAGAGAGAGAGAGAGAGAGAGAGAGGTCGTTTTGCTATATTGAAGGAATTAAAAACTTGAATTTCTGTAGGGATATTTAAAAAAAAAATAGAATTTTTCAAACAGTAATTTTTAAATCGAAGGAACGTTTTCTATTACGCCGGACTTCAGGAAAAAAAAAAAAACTAATACGAGTAATTCAAGTAAAAATAAACACTATGCATATATTACTATTCTATCGATTGTAGTTTTCGAGACGATTTAATTTTAAACATTAAATCTGATCCTCCGTTTTTTTTTTTTCTTCTCAAACTAGGATCTCTTATTAGGCATATACGCATTAAAAAAAAAAAAAATGCTGAGTTTAAACTTCTTACTGAACACAAGTCATCCAAATGATATTCACTAAGCAAAACCGGAAAAATCTCAGTTTAAAATATCAACAGCAAACTGTTATGGTTTCCTCCGTAGCGCAATTGGAAGAAAGGCGGCACATTGCGCCCTTCGATTGGAAGAGGCCTAAGTTCGATTCTCGTCATAACGGGAGGAATCTTTCTGTGGACTTTTTCAGTCGAAGGTGAGTTATCCCATTTCATACGGAGGTAGCATAGTTTTTTTCTCTCGGAAACTCGAGTTTTTCATCCCGAATACAGACAAATCGGCCCTTCAGAACGGACGCAATTTACAGACAAAAAATACTAGTTGTGGTGGTGTTAGTGGGCGATAGATGGCGTTGATGGAGATGATTGGTAGTAGAGGTGGTGGTGTAGTGGTGGAGACGGCTGTATAATAGGTGTCCTCCAGCGATGAGGCTTCGGACTCCTTGGAGATGTCACGAAAAAAAAAAGAAAATAATAATTCAACACATCTTCTTATCCTTCTTTTATTTTTTATTTTATTTTTATTTTTGATCCATTTTTATTATCTTCGAACGGTTTATTTCTAATATGAGGGTATTTTCATAACATAAACGCTCACTTAATAATAGGTTTGAGGGAGGAAGGCTGCAGGAACATAATAAACATGCTTGTAACTTTTCTCGATTTATCTTTATATCACTTATCGCTAAGAAATGTCTTGAAAGTTGGCTTCCTTTCTTTTTTCTTCTTTCTTTCTTTCTTTCCTTTTTTTTTTAATGAAACAGTGCCAAAAAGTTTGCTGTATCTTGTGTTTAATAAGTACTGTATATGTAATTGTAAATATTTTTATTTGAAACAGAAGCGTTATTAAAATCGCAAGGAATGTCAGTTTTCAGTCATGTTTTTTTTTTTTTACGCCGAAATTGATATTTATTCTAAAATTTTTTGTTTTCTTTTGTTTTATTTTTATAGTGAGAAGATGCATTAACAGGTATTTGCGGCTTATACCGAATATAACCTGAATATTCTGAAGACAGATGGCGCCATATCACAGCCATATGATTAAATGAAAATAAAGTTTTTAAGCACACAGTCTATTTAATTCCAAATTATATACTTACATATACTTCTATTTGTGTATTCTTATCCATATATGTATAAATATTATACTAGACACAGAAAATTTTACGTAATCTATTTTTCTTAACTTTGACATTAATATAGAAGTCTTCTTAAATATATTAGGAAAATGCATACTTTCTTTTTTAAGACATAAAATATTTGTCTACCACACTGACAAATTTTGTTCCTTTCTTTCTTTTGTTCCTCTCTTCCGAACCTCAAAAGATCTTGATATTAGCAAGAGCATAATTATAAAGCTATTTAACTTGCAAAATCAAATTTCCGTTTCACTTGTAGCCTTGAATTAACGTCAGGTTTCTTACTGCTTTTTTGCGTATTATGTTATAAAGGAAACATTCCTTTCAGGACAGAATTAGAACCAATTCTGACGTAGCAAATTATATTAGTTTAAAATTCGCTGAAAAATCTTTATTATCCTATTTAATGTATCGAGAAGAGATGATGAAATCTAGTTTCGAACTTGATATGAAGCTATTGTAAGCTCTTTATATTAATCTGATATCAATGAGAACTGAACAATGTCTAAATTTGACTTCTGGTGTGAAGATAGCACAAAGTGAACGTTTCGAATGAAACCAAGAGCTCGATAATATGCTTGTACTTTTGTGCAATAACACATTTTAGAGCACAATGAAAAAAAAAAAAAAAAGAAGAAAAAAAAAAAGAAAAAATAAATAAATATATATATATATTTAGTTTATCTCATAATATTCACTAATATTTCATTAACGTAAAATTAGGAACATTTGCATTATATATTTGCACATATGCATATATGCAAATGTGTAACATATAAAACATGTTGTACATTCCCATGGCTCACTTGAGCAGTAGACCCAAGCATTCTCGTGGAGGAAGGGCGTGGAAGGATGCCGGACGTGTGTCATTCAGAAAGTAGCACATGGTGTTTGTACGTCCACATAAACTTACTTAGTCTGCTATTTTGACCAGTTTCATGTTTTGAGAGAGAAAGAATCCAAGTTTCCTTGAGGGAATGTCACTTCTATATAAAACTAACCAATTTATTTTCAATTGCAAAGCCTTATAAAGGATTCTCGCGTCATCGCCAGAATACAAATTCAAGTCTTTCCATCCAAAAGACAAACATCACTCATTGTTCGTGAATAAACTGGTGAGACGTGTTCTCATATGGGACACAAACGACACACGATACGGTTATTTATTTATTTATTTTGTTGTTTTTGACTTAACTTTGCTATTAAGAGAGGCGATTCAAGCGTTGGCCTAGTGGCTGTGCGCTTCGCAACCATATGCCTGGGGTTCTAGGTTCGATTCCCGTCGGTGACGTTAGGAGCTAAAGGATCTTCCTCAGCCATAGCCAAGTTAGCCGGTCTTGGGCGTGGACAGCAGGGTTTTTCCCCAGTTTATCGTGGAGTTTTTCATCCCTCAAAGCAGGCAAACTTGAGAACTCAACACTACAGGACATAGGATACACCGGGGCATAGGGCTGACCACCATATCCTGTGAACGGTTTGATGTCCGATGATTAATAAACTCTCGACACCACAAGGTGAGTGTGAAAAGAAGATGAGATGGGATGAGAGGCGAATCGTGAATTGTTAAAATTCAAAGAAAGGAAATCGTAGTTGAGAACGGCTAAGTAACATTATTCGAGCGATGGCGAACAATAAATAAATTTGAAGAATATCATAAAGAAAAACTTGCTGGAGATATCAGAGTGAATGCACAAATGCCACTTTTTAGATAATTGAAGATGGTTAGAAATACATCCGAAGAAACTAAGACCATGAGTCTGGTATATTATGTCTGCTAATTGTATTTTCCGGCTGGTTTGTCTCTTTAGTGTGTAGCAAGACAGCGATTGGGTAACTCACTCATTTGAAAACTGCTTATAAAGATCGATCGCATGCCATACGGAATTCTAACTCAGCTCTTCCCTACCAAAGTTTACAATAGAGAATGAGCTACGGAGGCTATTGTTGTTATTACCTGAAGTTTCAGTGGACGCAACTAAGACTATGAGGCCGGTTTATTATATCTGTTAATTCCTTGTGTTCTACTTGCTAGTTTGCCTGCTTCGAGGGCCGAAAAAAAAATTCGATTTTCTGGGGGTAAAAACCGTTCCATCTCCATACGGAGACAGGTTAACCTACCTTCATGTGAAAAGCCCTTAAAAAAAAAAGTCGCGTATTCAGACCATATTCAAACCTAGGTTTTCCCAACCAGTCAACTTGCACCGACTGGTCTGTGTGTGTGTGTGTGTTGGGGGGGATACCTATCTATGTATTTAATTATTAAATTCCATCATGTATTTAATTATTAAATTCAATCATTGCTGAAAATACCTAACTTACGTTGGAATATTAGGGATACGTTCCATAATTTTCTAAAACCGCATAAAATTGAAGCAATGAATTAAAATAAACCTAACTAAAAGCGCATAAAGAGTTTATAAAAATTCAGGAAAATAAGAATGTTTAAGTTTGTTTTAAAGCTTTATTCGTTTAATTTTATTGAAAAGTAACATTTTTTTTTTTTTACATTTTTTCATCAGAATTATCGTTGCTATTAGATAATATTCGGTAATGTTTGCAAACTGGTGCGAAATCATTTTCATCACCAGAACAGATAGTCAGCGCATCAGATCTGAATGGTAAAGGCAATGGTTCTTCACAAACAGAATTAGCTTGACCCTCGTTCTGAGCTGATTTTTTTTTCCCTTCCGACAATGTAATCAGTGATTAAATTTTGCGATGATGATTTTACTAATTTTTAAGCAGCTAGCGATATCTAGAAATACAGTTTTTTAATTGCTCTTATAGTAGATTCGCCTAAAATAAAATGTTTACTAATCCCTCTCCTTTTGCTAAGCGAAAAATTGCAATATTCATTTCCAAAGAAATTACTTTTCTTTGGTGCCTTTTCTTTTCTCCATTGGGCCAAATAAAATCTTTAAAATAAAAATGAGCAAAATTTAGACTTACGATAATGAAAAGACAAACATTTATAAGCAAAATTAAACTTCACAGACACTCACTGCTTAAACGTTACTCACGTTACGCCAGAATGTGCTGCAACGCATTGTTCATTATGTACTACGGGGAAATCCCGAATTTGCATGAAATATTCAAAAAACCGCATAAAAAAGATTCGCATAAAAAGAGACCCGAGTGTATGTATATATCTTAAAAAATAATTATTATACTGACTAGGAACACCGAGAAAGGTATGATAAAAATTTTAATAAAAAATCACCAGTGGTTTCGTCGGAACGCCGACTTCTTCAGGTGTGTAAATAACTACAAAAGAACTGGAAAAAAATAATAAGTTAAAAAACACGCACTTCTCATATAAAACAAATTGGGAATACTAACAGTCAAATTTGAACTGGTGTCTGCGTGGCAAGTCTAGCGTGAGGGATACGTGAGTGGCTACTGACGCGAGAGCGTCACAATTGAATCGTTACACTGTGGGAGTCAGGCAAGCTGTAGCTTAAATTATTGTTCATGTGAGATTGGTCCAGAACTAATTCTTTTGGTTCTAAGATACGCCTCTCTACTTAGTCACCGCATTTATGAATAGTGGTCGTAAGGTTCCAGTCTATCAGGTGTTGGCGCTCTTCTTGATTGGAGTTACCGGAGAAAAGAACATGACTGGAGAGGGGGCTCGCACGGGTTCTCTTGTAAGGGATGTCACGTTGATGCTTCTCAAGACGTAGTGAGACAGACTTATCTGTTTGTCCATAATAAGGTTTACCACAGCTGCAGATGATTTTGTAAACTCCTGGAAATTGAAGTTGGTTGTGTTTTTGTTTGGGTTGACTCAGGAAAGAACGAAGTTTTGGTAGGGTGGTGAAGTAAGTTCTAATGTTGAATTTCTTCATAATTTTCGCCAGTTCTAGTGATAGAGGCTTACAAACGGCAATCGAATGTGTGTGTAAATTGAAGTTATCTTCTTGCTGAGGTTGAGGACGTGGATATAGACTTATTAGTTATGCTTCGAGATGAATAGCAGCTGTTTAAGAATGTGCTTTTGAGGTGCTCAAGTTCTATTTGAAGATCTTGTTTTTCTGAAATAAGAGATCTCGTCCAATCGGCCAGAATGGAAATAATACCAAGTTTCTGCGGAGGGAAGTGATGAGAGGAGGCATGTAAGTATCTGTCTGTGTGAGTAGTTTTATGAAAAATCGAAAATTTGAGACAATCAGGCAACCAAGTGATCTTTAAATCCAAAAAGGCGAGTACGCCGTTCATCTCGAGTTCTGATGTGAATTTGATGTTCTGGTGACGATTATTCAAATGATCTAGGAAGGATTGTAACTCCTCTAGACCATATTCCCAGATGAGGAAGATATCATCCATGTATCGTAGCCACAGTTTAGGAAATTAATAGTCAGACGCGGTGCGTGATTGGAATGGATTACCTTTGGAGGTAGTGAGTGCAGGAAGTGTGAATGAATTTAATGATATTGTTTTCATTAAAATATGAAACGTTTTCGCCATCCTTCGACCTCTTTTACCACTACAAATGTTTCAGGAACTTTTCGCCCGCTCCAGAAGTAAAAGGTGGAATCACCGTTACAGAATTCTTTTGATACACAGCGAGTAATAAGTGTTTGTTCCAGCAATTACTTTTTAGAATTACAAGCCGACTATATGCTGTAATACACAACAATAAAATACAATTACGAGTGTTTCATATGGAGATCAAAGGCTTTGTGAAATCAAAGGAGGCATTAAGTAAAACGCAGTGCCGAAAATTAAGATGCTAGTACATTAGTTAAAACGGGTGGGCTTGTGTTCCATTAATATTAAGTTAAAAAGAGATGGGGGCAAGAAAAAGAAGAAAAGGTAGAAGCATTTGACTGTATTCTATCTATGACATTCACTTGGATATTAGCAAATCTGATGATTTCGGTTTCAAATTTATTTTGTATTGATTCTTATTTGGAGTATTCTTAACAAATACGTTAGAAAAACCGAAATTTGCATAAATGATGCTCTGATGAAATTACCGAGATCGTTACGTTTGATGTTAGTAAGCAATATTAAGAGATGTTTTGGAAAAATTCAGAGGAAAAATACCTAAAAATCAACCCCAAATTTGTATTATTCAAAAGAAAAGAGCAACATTTAAAGAATGCTTTGGTGAGTAAGAAGAAATCTTATTGGTGTAAATAGGTTAGAATATGAGATTACTATGAGAAAAAGAAAGATCTGGATTCTCATCGAAATTCAAATGTTTTTCTATTAATCTTTATTTCTGCCAGTCTTTCTTTGTGATTCCCAGATTTTGGACTACTAACCGAATGGACTTTTATATCCAGTAAGGGAAGAATATACTCCGAAATACGAACACCTATCACCTTTGAGATTTTATGTGTAATATGAATTCTAAGGGAAAATAATTAATAATGAAATAGTGGGCCCATAGAATTTTCTTTATTATTCCAAACCCTGTAGGTAATCATAGTTGGTGGGCATACTCATTTCAGATACTAGTTTTAAAAAAGTGCGTTTAAAATTAACAGTCATCTTAAGATGTCTCTTTGTTATTCTCAAAATTGTTTTTAGGGCACTGACTTAAAGCCTTTCATTTGTGTATTGAATTCCAGATCCCACTTTCGAAACAGAAATGCTTTACTCTGATAGGCAAAAAGTAGTGAACTATATTGTATATTCACAGCATATCGCTTTATTTCTTACTCTGTCAACTGATCTAAACATGCATATGAGTTGAAGCTTCTCAAAATTATTGCGGAGATGGTTCCGTTGTAATTTTAATCTGATATACAATTTCGTTACTTAGGATTATTACCCAATTTACAAGCAGAGTATGACTAGACAATATACACGCTCTGTCCAAAAAGAAATAGAACTTTTCGAAAATAGAAGAAACTAGTGGCGCCACCTGTTGTATCTTTTCGTTGTCGAAAGCTGCAACCTTCATTAGTGTTGTGTCAACTGTTTATGACATTTACTTCAATAGAAGCCGAGTTATAGTGCCAATAGTGACAGTGTGTTTTGACGAACGGTCGAAAAATGAGTTTCAAACATAGAGCTGCGATTGACTGTTGTGTTAAACTTGGTAAACGTTTTGCTAAAACGAATCAAATGCTTCAAGAATCATACGGTGATGAATGCTTATCCCGTACTCAAGTTTTAGAGTGGTTTAAGCGATTTCAAGGTTGTCCTGAGACGCTTGAGGACGACGAAAAGCCGGGCCGTCCAAAAACTGGACCGAGCAAAGTTAACATCCCAAATGTGTGCGATTTCATCAAAGAAAACCCGAAATCGTCCGTGACATTTAATTGAAGATGAATTGGGGATTCCAAAATCAACTGTGCACAACATTTTGACTAAGAGTTTGAGCCTTCGTAAATTGAATTCGTGATTTGTTCCCCACAAGTTGACCGATGACCAAAAATTGTATAGAATTTGAACACTGCAAGGACATCATTAAAACCGCTCGTAAGGACTCAAACTTCTTTGAAACGATCGTTACTGGTGACGAAATGTGGTATTTTGAGTATGAAAATCACCGAAACAAAGTGCCAGAGTGCTGAGTGGAGACCACCAGAAGAGGACATCCGATAAAAAGTCGTTTGGAGAAGTCAAAAGTAAAGACAATGCTGATTTGTTTCTGCGATTCCAATCACATTATCCACAAAGAATTCGTTCCGCCTGGCCAAACGGTCAATGGTGAGGTTTATCTTGAAGGTTTTGAAGCGATTGATAGCGAGAATTCGTCGCATACGGCATGAATATCGTGACGACCGAACGTTCGTCAAAGCACACTGTCACTCTTGGCACTATAACTCGGCTTCTAATGAAACAAATGTCATAAACAGTTGACACAACACTAATGAAGGTTGCCGCTTTCGACAACAAAAAGATACAACAGGTGGTGCCACTAGTTTCTTCTATTTCCGAAAAGTTACAGGGTTATTGATAATCTTGATAATCTCCTGGAATAATCAAGGCATCTTTATAAGTAGTTGCAACACACTACAGATGTTTAACATTTCCTACTAGGTGGCAGTGCTTTATAACTCTTTATGCTTTAATAATTATTAAATTATTGAATGCGAGAGAGGCCGATTACTTAACAATATTCATTAAAAATTACAAGAATATTTATTAAAAAATAACAATTTTACTTACACATGAGTTTCAGGGAATAAATTTTTGTTTGTAGCAATTTCTGCTGTGTTCTGTTTTGGCAATCCCTTTGAATATTCCAACAGTAGTCGGCCATCATGTGAGAATCCCATCGTCCTTGGTACCGATCTTCCATAGTTTTTAAGTCTTGATGAAATCGCGGTGAGCGCTCCGATTCTGATCTGCGCACCACTTTGAATAATAGGCTATATTTTCAGGAATTTTTCGATTGTCTTGATAAAAAGTTAGGAACAGATTTTTAAAAGTACATACTTTTAGAAAATAATATTAAAAAATCGATTTTGTTGATCCTCTAAATAGTAATGCCTCCTAAAAACTATCAAAAACTTACAAATTAGGAAAAAGAAAATGCCATAGAGGAAAAACCTGACGTGATAGAGAAAAATGGGTTTGATATTTGAAATCAGCGCACCCAAATTAGTAAAAATCAAGTGTCTGATCATAATCAGCAGAAAATGTTTTTTTTGTTGGCCAGTGTAATCACTTTCAAGTAGTAAAGAGTAGAAAATTGTCGTCTTTCGGCCATTAATTAGAAATTAATGATCATTAAATGTTATATCATTGTGATAATTGATATTTTCAAATTTTATGAATTTCCAAATGTTTTCGTGTGTGATATTATCAAAACAACAAGTGTGATTGCCAACAAAACTGGCAATGAGACTTGTTGTTTTGATAATATTTGTCCATTTAATTTTCTTAGTGCCAGTCGAACAAGTTGACTTTCCTAGTTTCATGATGGCTGAAGAAGTCGTTTTCCCCCCCCCCCCTCTTTCCTTATTAGAAAGGAAAACTTATAAATAATAAAAGAACAAGTCTACTTAAGCACCCATACAAACAACATATAACCCTGACTTATGACCGGTCTTTCTTTCCGTCACACATATACACACACATTATTGAGGAGGGAAAAAAAAAAAAAAGAGTTCTATTCTGTGGCAACCAAGCTTTGGAAACGGTTTTGCTTTCACTGTGTGTATTACATAATTCGAGGATTATTTAAGTGAACAATTTAAGAATGAAGGAAGGAGGAAATACGCACTTATGCAGGACTCTGAAACCAGAGTTTTAATTGGATTCATGTCAAAATTTCAGATTTTAGTAATGAGTTTTGGTGGCAAAATATACGTATCACAGTTATCCATTAGAGTAGACTTTCTAACATGCAAGCAGATTCTTTTTTAAAAAGAAAACTGGTGAATGGTGGCAAGTTGGTGTACAAGTTATGGAGACAACAGGTAAAATGGATAGCTGATTGGTTTTCTGAACAGTATCACTAGTTTTGAAGAGTTCAGACTAGCTGATTATTTTTAAAATGGGTAAATATGCCCTAAATGTAATATCTAGGATTTACCTGTGGCAATAAGTTAATAATATTGTTTATTAAAGAACAGTATCGGTAAGTGTTCTCGTTATAATTCTCAAAAAGTATCAACCACTATGATGTAAAGCAGGGATTTAAATTTTTCCAGAGGACAATTTATTTGGAAACCACATTTGGATCGCATTAAGACAGATGGTCCAAACTGATATAATAGCACGTCTCGAAACATTTCTAGCTTTTCAAAATATATTTAACATAGAAATTTAGTAAGATAAGTTACACGCTCTATTACGTTAAAATGAAGCTGAGAAAACATTATTTCTTTGGCAATAAGCTATCTTTAGGCTCTCCTTCATTTTTCGAATGATACACAGAAATGCCGAGAATAATGAAGAGAACGAAAGCCATTTGAACATTTATGTGACTGAATGTATGTGTGTGTGTGTGTGTGTGTGTGTGTGTGTGTGTGTGTGTGTGTGTGTGTGATCCCACCACAATAACCCTGTCTCTTTTATCTACTGATAGCTAACAGTATTCCAGCCAAATTATCTGAGCATAAACTTCTATTTAAAGTAAATAATAATAATAAAAGATGATAGACTGGCATCTCTTTTCGTGTAGCATTATTTTAATTAATTTTTGTTTTCTGAAATCCTTAATGGGCAACATCAAAATGCCGAATGTGAAGCCCTTACATTGCTTACCAGACGCCTGACATGGTTTGACAAAGTTCCATGCTTATCCTCTAGAGCAGGGTTACCACTTGTCAAATTAGCCTTTTGCTCATCCGTGTTAGAATGCACTGTAAGTTTTCAACCTTTTTCAATCGAATTTGCATCAGAAATTTAATTAATTATACTTTAATAACAAGAGAAATATAATTAGAGGTATACGCTCTAAATATCGTTTTTTTCTGCTTTACATAACAGTAGGTTACCGACACAAATGTAACTTTTTTGAGTGAGTTGCTTTTTCAATTCGCTAATATGACCAGCCCATTCCCATTTACATGCTTTACAATATCGTCTACTCCAGCCATCTCTCTAATTTTATATCTCTTGTTTATGTGGAGCATTCTTCACTCCAAGGCTCTTTGGGCCACACACAACCTGCATTTCTGTTCTGAAGTCAGTGCCCATAGGTAAACCGCGGAATATCGCACAAACTAAATAGCTTTCTTTTAAGCATAGAGGCAGATCTGCTAACATAGTTATTTCAAAAATGACGAAAAGCCCAGACACTGGTAATGTTTTAAGCTCGTCTTTGTTTATACTTCGAACTTTGGGAGATGGACCGAATCCTTGACTCTTCATCCCTTCATCTGATTTCAGCTTGTGTGTGAGGGGATTATTGTGGGTAATTTACCCACTCATTGTGAGCATTATAAGCTGTATTAGCTTTCTCTTCGATGGCGGATTTCGGTTTTTTATATTTGAAACGATCTGAGGATTTGTAGTCCACTGCCTGTCGAATTAGTTGATTTGGGTGATTACCTGTGATTGTGAAGATTTTTTCTGCAATGCCTGTCATATAGGTATTGATATCTGGAAGGTTGGCTTCATGGTATAACTGGAAGTTTCTGATGAAATAAGGGGCATTAAATGTCATTCTTAGGCATTTGTTCTGGATCGTTTGCAATCTGTGGATGCTCTGTTTAGACGTGTGTCTCCAAGTTGGTGAGGCATAAGTTATCTGTGGTCTTATCACTGATTTGTAGAGGAGAATTTTGTTGTTTATATTGTGGAAGCTGTTCCTATTCAAAAGTGGATATAGCTGTTCAATAGTCTGACTTGCTTTGGTGGAGACACTACTTATGTGTGTCTTGAAATTTAGGCGTTTATCCAGATGAACTCCTAGATACTTGGTAGAGCAGTGCCAAGGGATGACGTTTCCAAACATTTGTATGCTTGTGTTCGGTTCTGCTTTACGTCTGATGAAAAGTACTGCAGAGGTTTTTCCTGGGTTGATTGCGATACCCATTTTTTGTACCAATTCGTTAGTACGTGGACTGCTCTCTGCAGCTGTTTGAGGCTAGATGTGGACGGAGGGATCTGGCTATGATAATTGTGTCATCGGCATAGAGAGCGGCGATGGATGGGGACAACTTGGGAAGATCTGCCATGTACATGGAGAAGAGTAGGGGAGACAGCAGAGAGCCTTGAGGGACTCCAGCCGTGACTCTCCTCTCTGTGGGTTGATTCCATTGAGTTTTATTTTAAATTTTCTGTTATTCAGATATGATTTGATAAATATAACTAGTGGTAATGGGATTCCTACTTGGTGTAGCTTCAAAATTACACCATAATGCCATATTGTATCAAATGCTAATGTTATGTCCAGGAAGACTGTGTCATAATGTTGGTGGCGCCATTCAAATCCTTGTTGATGTATTCAACGACTCTATAAATTTGAAGCGTTGTGGAGTGATATTTCTTAAAGCCGAGTTGCTCGTCTTGTATGACGTGGTGATATCTGTTGCCTCTTGAATCCGTGTGAGTATTGTGTATTCGGCTACCTTGTGTACACATGATAGAAGGCTGCTCGGTCTATAATTCTGAGGAAATTGTGTATTTTTTCCAGCTGTTCCATGTGGAATGTTTGGCATTAAAGGTTGCCAGCTACGATTACTGCTCTACCTGCGTTGTATTTGGAATTAGGAAGACATCGGCAAGTTTCCATTGCTCTGGAAAATAATTTCGCTGAAGGATGGCGTTAGTCATGTCTACCAGATGCATAACCCCTTTACAGGGAAGTAGCTTCTAGTGGTATATGAATTCGGTAGTCTGCCGTTGATATTTGAGTTTCTGCTGTTCCATGTGGAATGTTTGGCATTAAAGGTTGCCAGCTACGATTACTGCTCTACCTGCGTTTAGTATTTGGAATTAGGAAGACATCCGCAAGTTTCCATTGCTCTGGAAAATAATTTCGCTGAAGGATGGCGTTAGTCATGTCTACCAGATGCATAACCCCTTTACAGGGAAGTAGCTTCAGCGCCTTGTTCGTTATTCCATCGGGACCCGGAGCCTTTTTGTTGTTTAGTTTTCTTATGATCTCATATATTTCTGTTGGTGATACAGGTTTGTTGTTGGATTGGAATGAGGCGTTTTGAGTAATTTTAAGCACTTGTGTGTGGATTTTTCTTAGGAAGTTTATATCCAAATCGGTATAATTGGGGCTGCATTGTTTGTCTAAGCTGTCTGCAAATGCTTCTGCGTTTTCCTCATCATTGTAAGCGACTCTATATTCACCTTAGATTGGAGGAAGTGTGTAACGCTTCGAAGAAAGTGATCTGATCATTCTCCACAATGACCGATCCTCTCTGTTTAGGTGATGTATTTTGTTATTCCAAAGTTGGTTTCAGTGGTCCTTTAGAGCATACCGAACCTGGTTTGTGCTCTGTTAACTACCTGCTTATCTGCGGGACCCATTGTTTTGCGGTATGGTCTTCTTAATCTGTTTTTCTCACGGATAAGACGTTTTATGTCTTCTGGGAGTTTATTTGGTGATGCACACTTGGTTATATATGTTTCCTGTGATATTGCTGTTAGTATTTGTTTTCAAAGGTTTTCACTGCCTTTCCTGTATCATCAGTGGATGTTATATATGGAACTGGGCCATTGTGTTCCTGGAAAGCTGAGGGTAGTTGTTTTCAGTTTATAAAGGTGGTGGCGTTTTCCGTTAGATCTTGAATGGCGCCTAGTTGCAATATGATGGGGTTGTGATCAGAACTTAAGTCTTTAACTGCTTGTATTTGATAGCTTTGAGCAATGTTTTTTAGTATTGCTATATCAAGTACATCTGGACGGCCGATTTCTTCGTAGAGTGTGGGTTCTGGGTCCTATTACTGTCTTGTTTCTTGTAGTGGTATATGAATTCGGTAGTCTGCCGTTGATATTTGAGTTTCTGCTGTTCCATGTGGAATGTTTGGCATTAAAGGTTGCCAGCTACGATTACTGCTCTACCTGCGTTTAGTATTTCATCCAGATCTGAATCTAGGAGTGTTTTATTTGGTGGGGGGGGGGTTGTAGGCTGCAAATATCATCTATGCAGGAATAGAAATACATATGGAAAACACAAGCATTTCTGTTCCTGTGGTTTCCATGTGTTCTGTTTGCGGTTCGGCTATTGTATTATGCTTTATGTTTCTTTTGACAAAGATGGCGGTGCCTCCTCCACTTGCATAGGATCTGTCTGTACAGTAAGTGCTATAATTGTTGATTCTGACCTTGTCACTTGGACGAAGGTGTGATTCATTTACAAGGATGATGTCTGTTTGGGTTTCTGCTGCAAATTCCTGTAGTTCCCGCATTTTATTGAATAGTCCGTTTTCGTTCAAGCTGACAATCTATAATGATTTAGGTTTTCTATTAGCCTTATCCATTAAGGATTTCAACAAGCAGTGATTGAGTGTAAGATGATATCCTTGGCTTCTTCAGTTAGGTTGGTTTGCCGGTGTTCAGCAAGCATTTCTCCTATGTCGCTTGTTATGTTCTGCGGGAGAGGTTTGTTAGTTTGCTGTGACTGGTTTGGTTTTAGCGTTGGGTCTTTTAGATACGTTGGTCTTATTACTTCAGCATACGTCCTTCAGTCCGTTGTGTAGACTGTGGTTTGATAGGAGAATGTACGTTCTTGTATAGGTTTGCTGGTTTGGAGTTGTCTCTTTTGGTTTTGAGGAAATGCTATGCAGCCCCTATAGTTTGCGTGGTGTGGGCCTCCGCAATTTGCACTTTGCTGGTTGTATGCGAAGTTTTTGGCATTCATTTCTTGCGTTTGCCACCACATTCAACACATCGGAAATCTGCTTTGCAGCAGCGTTGTGAGTGGCTAAACTTTTCACAGCGATGACATTGCGTCGTTGTTTGTTTATGTTTTAGCGATTCAGTCTTTATGATTAAATCACAAATAGTTTGAAGATCGTATATGTGTTTCTGGATTTTACTGATCTTTACCAATATTAGAGGATATGGGGTTTTATCAGCTGTACTCATACGGCTGACTTTTGTAGGTCTGAAGCCTTTGTTTGGTAGGGAAGGTTGCTATTATCCAGAAATTTTGTTAGTTGTCTGTAATCGGTAGAAGTTTTTGACTGGATGCGAATTCCTTCTTCTGTATTAGTAGCTTTCGTAAATGATATTCCTAGAGTTTGGAGTGAATAACAACTGATGTCCAATGTTTTTTATCACTTAGGATGACTGAGGGTATTCTTTCTGTTGAGTTTGTATTAATATCAGTCTCCATTTCTACTGTTTTGAGTGATTCTCAAGAAAAGGAAATTTTCCTTTTTTTTTTAAATTTTAACGGTTTGGAATTCTTCCTCTGTGTCAGCTGTATCCAATATATGGTGGGCATTGTTTTGGGATATTGCCGCATCCTCAGGATCAAGTGACTACCCCGACCTTCGCTGTCCGATGTCCAATGCCGTCACGTTTTCCGGACTGTCGTCTGTGACAATTGTGGGAGAAAACGCGTCATAGTGTTTTACTTTTCCCGGCCACCTACTACTAAGCACCTCACCCAAGCGGATAAATTTTCGATAAAGATCCTCAAATTTTGTCTTCTCTGTCAGTTTTTCCATGTCTATGTCTATCAAATATCAAAACTTAAAATTTGAAAAGCTGGTCCTAAAATCTAAATGTGAAATCCCGTAGATCAAATCGATGATCTACCAGAAAATAGAGATCCTATAGTCATAAAATGAAGAAAAAGCTTATCTTTAAATATTTTGATTCTTGCGAATGGAATGAGAGAAGTTTATGGAAGGTCGACGAAAGAGCGAACCACTTCTCAAATAAAACCAGGAATCCTTCGTTATACTTCTAATTTACAACACAATTACTACACAATTCACTCCTCTTCAACGCAATCATAATCACAATTCTCATTTCACGTAATTCAGTATAAATCACAGAAGCCGCCATCTTTTTTCTCTCATCTGTCTTTGTTTAAAGTATACTGTTTTGACAACTTATCTAGTACAGTAATGCGAATGTTCCTGGTATATATATATATATATATATCACTGGTGCCGCGTTATCAATTTCGGGTGTGTGCGTGTGCTGTCGTGTGGCTTATTCAACCTGGCCACAAAATTCGTGTCAGTTTGACTGTCTGATTGCATTTTTATCGATGTATGAAAGAGTGCGTAGCACATCAGTGTCCATCTTAATCGGTCCAATGCAATTAACTGTAACTAACCAAATCTTCATAGTGGGGGACACTGTTTTTCTCTTAAGATATTTATATTAGAAAACGATAATGAAGGAGAATGTTATATTTGGTTGGTATAATTGAAATTACTCAAAGGTCACTTTTGGAAGAGGAGAACGAGGCTTACCTCCTTCAAATACATCATATAATCCGCAAACGGTCTGGAGGAAAACGGGACATTCAGTAGACCGTCAACAGTTTGCCATTGTAAATATGGGCAAAAAAGTTATAAAATATAAAACTATAGAAAATCATATATTAAAAACTATAGAAAAATATATATTAAAAACTTGTCTATATTAGTGTCCTAAATACGTCAGTTCATACTTCATGCACGCAAAACGGATGAAACTCAGAAAACAAAAAAAAAAAAACTCATGACAAATGACAATGTTCCATTGGATTGGTTGTCAAAACCACCCAGATGTTTTGATCCGCTGCGCCATTTGTAAGTCTGTTCAAAGGGCTTAAAGATATCTGTATTTGTGACCACATACCCGAGCTGATAACGTGAAAGTGATGCAATGTTTACGCGTCGAGAATTCTCCTCTTCATTGAAGCATTAGTATATTGTGTTTATTTTTAGGAATCACGCGAAGCCAGGAAACAATTGTTGGAGTCTTTAACTGGAATAAATGCAAAAATAAGTTATCGGTGATATTGCTATTCCATGGGTGTATACCACACACCTAGTATACCCGGAACATACGTCCCTGATATATATATATATATATATATAGTGGTCTTGGAATTAAGACGTGACTCTGCATGCAGACGTCTACGCATACCACGGTATTATTAATAATAACTCCTTCATGATTTATCTAAAGCTATTTACGGAACTCGGTACAATATCACAGTAGCTGTTGAAAACAATGGACTGACAGATACCAAAATAAACTCGATGCAGTGCAAATAATAACACAGCTACTTAGGCTATATTTATATATTTATATTTGTTTCCATCATAGCAGCAGAAAGTGAGGATTTACCCATGCAGATGGAGAAGATAGTGGTTGATGCATTACAGTGCTGACGATTAATTTTAGTAGGGAAGGAAGGGATATTTCCATATTTCGACACACGATATATGTTCCGAATCAATCGTTAACTGTTAACTGATGTGGCTTTGATGGATATCAGTCCCGTGGACTCTGATCCCTTCATCGCTATGAATGATTCTTGGTTTAAAGGAAGAAAGTTTTGAGCACTTGACTCACCCTATTTAGGGCTGTGTTGAAAGATTTCAATCAGTGATCAGGGCCGCCTTTGGGCGTTTATGTTTCCATCTGTCTTTTTCATCGTAATCTGATGATTCACGAATGAGTAGGTTTGGATGGAGTGATGCTTGAGTAAAATACTTGGTTACAATCTGGAGGAGAAATGTAGGTATGTCTGGCAGGTTTCTGTCTTGATGGAGGATGATGTTCCTTACAAACCACGGGGCATCGAAGATCATTCGGAGGCATTTAGTTTGGATTATTTGTAATTTTTTGATGTTGATAGGAGAGGTGTGGCTCCACGCTGGTGAACCATAGGTCAGTATGGGTCTGATGATTGCCTTGTATATTCTTAATTTGTTTTCTGGGCTGACTTTCCTTCTGCGGTTGAGTAGGGGGATAGAGTTGAGCAATTGCTGAGTTTGCTTTGTTGCAGGCATGAGAGATGTGGGAGTTATAGTTGAGGTGGCTGTCTAGATGAATACCTAAATATCTTGTGCTGGGTTTCCATGGAATAGTTGTGTTGAAAAGTTTGACTTCTCTGTATTGTGATGCCTTCCGTCTTGTGAAGAGCATGGCAGTACTTTTGTTAGCATTCACAGATATTCTCCATTTTCTGAGATATCTTTCCAGGTTTGCTGCTGCGGTCTGCAAGCGCTGTGTAGCTAAGTACGGCCTGAGAGATCTACTCAAAATTGCCATATCATCCGCATAGTAAGCTGTGGTGGTTGACGTCATGATAGGAGCGTCAGCAACGAAGATGTTAAAAAGCAGTGGGGAGAGCAACGAGCCTTGAGGAACACCTGCAGTGATTCTTTTCAAAGAGGATTGAGTCCTCTCAACTTGACCTGAAATTTCCGGTTTTTTAGAAAGGAATCAATAAGTTTGATAAGGTAGAGCAGAACTTTGGCCATAAATAATTTATAGATGGGGCTTTTGTGCCAAACCTTGTCAAAGGCCTTTGCTACACCCAGAAAAACAGCACCTGTATGTAGTCTTCAATTGAATCCAGTAGTGATAAATTCAACCAGTCTGTGAACCTGATGTGTAGTACTGTCCGGTTCTAAACCCAAACTGTTCCTTCGGCACTATGTTGTTATTGTTCATCACATCCTGAAGTCGATTGAGGACGACCTTTTCTGCAACCTTTCCCTAGCATGAAAGGAGACTAAAGGGTCTGTAACTTTATGGCAACTGAGGTGCTTTTCGCGGCTTATGAATGAAAACTATATCTGCTTATTTCCATCGGGTAGGAAAATAGTTTAGTTTGAGCATTGCATTTATGATTGCTACTAAGTGCATGACAGCCTTGTGTGGAAGGGCCTTGATTGTTTTGTTGTTAATTTCACCTGGTCCAGGGGCTTTTTTGTTGTTGAGCTTCCTAATGATTGAGTAGACCTCTTTAGGTGAAGTGGGATAAATATTTTTGCAGTTGTTAGGCTGCTGGAGTGCAGTACGGACTCGACGGTGAATTTTCTCTATGAAGACCAAATCCGCCTGTGCATAATTAGGACTGCACTGAAGTTGAAGAGCTTCAGCAAGGGCTTCTGCCTTTTCATCGTCCCTATAAACTATACCTCTTTCTCCGTGAATGGAGTGGATGTTGGAACGGTCCGTTCGGATAGCTTTTGTCAACTTCCACAAGGATTTATCTTCAGTTTTCAGGGAACAAAGTTTTCTTTCCCATTGCAAATTTCTGTAATCTTTCAGTACATAGCAAAGCAAGTTTAATGCTCTGTTCAGTTCTTGGCGATCTTGAGAAGACAGTGTGTTATGAAAGCGACGTCTGGTTTTATTTTTGTTTTTGATTAGAGCAAGGATTTCTTCTGGAAGTTGGTTTATTTGAGCTGGAGTGGAGATAGAAGAGGCTGCAGTTAAGCTAGTTTGAATTTTTCTTTCCAGGTTGTTGACTGCTGTGTCAATTTCTTCACAAGTGGAGATATTCGGCACTGAATCCATGATAGTGTTGATTGTAGCCTTGAATTTTGTGAAATTAGTAAATGACTGACTGGGAATAAGTTCCGGATCCTCACCCAGTTTTAGAAGTACCGGGTTGTGGTCCGAACTGAGGTCGTTAACTACTTGCAGCTGGAATTGATGAGATGTGTTTTTGAATATGGTTATATCTAATACATCTGGCCTGCCATGTGATCCATGGCATGATCCAACGCACATGGCATGTGGATCACATGCCATGTGCGTTGGTTCAATCGGGCCTGCAATGATAATATTTCTCAACTTAGCAAAATTGGAAAGGATTTTTCCGTTGTAATTGGTACACCTGCTATTCCATAAGGGATGTTTTGAGTTTAGATCACCTGCTACTATTGTTGCTTCAGTAGTGTCAAGCAACTGAGAAAGATCAGAGGATAACAGAGTTCTGCCTGGAGGGTTATAAACAGAATATATTTTTAAGTTGCCTGCATTAATGGTGTAAATTTCTATGCGTTTTTTCGAGATTAGTTGTAGGAATCTTTTTTATCTCATTATAACGGATGTTTTTCTTGATAAAGATTGCAGTACCTCCACCTCTGGCATTAGGTCTGTCGTTTCTAATTAACGAGTAATTTCTTAGTTTGAGATTATCACATGGCCGCAGGTGGGTCTCATTAACTAACATGATATCAATTTTGTAGTGGGTAACAAATTCGTGGAATTCTAGAATGTTACTGAGACCATTAGCATTCCAAAAGGCAACCTGTATAGAATTTATTGTGATGGCCGAATTATCCGTTAATCAACGCGAATATGACTTGGGTATTTTTGAGAAATCTATTTGTGTCATCCTGGTTTGGATTTGATTTTCTGAAAACTCATAGCATTTCTCCCAAAGTGGCTGCAAGCATTGCAGCAGAGTTTTGGCTGCTTAGTGTGGATTCTGCCAGCTTGTTGCATGAGGAAACTACAGAGGCATATGATTTATCAGGTGTAATATTCCGCATTTTAATTTCCGATTTAAGGTGTGTGAATCGCTTCTGAGTGGGCGGGGTTACTACCTCCCTAGTCCTTGTCAGGTTAGATGGTTGGAGTGAATAGCCTTTGTAATTAGCTGGATGTGGGCCGTTACAATTGGCCCACTTAGCAGGAGTGGTTCTTGGTCTGGCACGTGTGCGAGGGATGATTATTTTCGCACTTCACACATTTGTATTCCGCTCAACAGTTTCTGCGCATGCCCGTACTTTTGGCAGCGGAGGCATTGACCAGCTGAAGCCTGTCTTCTGAGAGGTTCGGTCTTGATGACTAAGCTGCAAACTATTTTAAGGTCGTAAATTTCTCTATGGTCTTTACTGATCTCGACCAAGACCAGAGGCATGGGGGTGCTTGTCTGCTCGGTACATGCGCGATATCTTAATCGGCTCAAGGCCTTGTGATCTGAGGTCAGTAGCTATTTCTTCGGCTGGTATGGTCTCAGCCAGCCCTCTGATTACTACCTTTAGATTTTTTTCGCTTTTAGGCTGAAACATATGGTATGGGACTTTTAGTTCATCCAAAAGTCTGGTGAGCTAGCGGTAGTGCGAAATTCCTCCTGGTTGAATCCAGATTCCTTCATCTGTACTCTTGGCTGATGTAAATTTGATGTTTGCGTTCTTCATCGTTGCTGTAATTGAAGACCATTTTTCTTTTGTTCTTAAAATTACAGGTGGAATCCTCTTTGGGTTGTGCCCTGGAGTCGGTCTCTATTCTTTCATCAGGTTGTGCTGTTAAGTCCATTGGAGTTGTTTTTTCCAAGGGTTGATGTACTATTTCAGGATCTGCTGCTGGCGAACCCCTCTAACGCTTCTTTCTGCTGACAACCTGATAGTCTGTAGAGTTATCTGAGTCCACTAGGGGCTGGTCGTTAACCAGTGACATAATCTCTCTGGTGTTATCTTGAGAAGTGCTGGGGAGAGGGTCAGGGGATTGACAGTCCTCTGTTTCAACCTCTTCTATTTGGTGGATTGCCACCTTTCCTGGCCATTTCCTTTATAGTAGGCCTCCTATATGCTTTAAGATTGCCAATAGCTCTTTGAAATCAAGCTCATCGTATGGAGAGTCCATAGTTTGGCCTGAGAGAAAATAACAGTTTCCCGGGTAATCCTGTAGACTGAGAGTCTATTTCTATTAACAAATCCCGTAGACAGCTTAGAGTAAGCGTCTACCAGCAAAAATTTATTTGTTATAGGTGACTATCTTAAAAAAGAGGAAAAAGGAGTTTCAGGAGCTTACTTGGACACAGTGCAGAAACCTACCTCCCTAAAAAACCATTCAACCACCACTGGTCCTCAATGCAGGTGGGGCCTGCCGGCCATTAGATCTCTGCATATTTCATACAGAGGGGGGAGATAGTAGGTCACGAACTGTGTTAGTTCCAGTGCAATGCGAGTTTCCCGAAGAACCTTATATAAAAATCAACTAGGCAGGGTCTAAAGGAAAACATCCGATCACAATGACAGCAAAAACAAAACTCTTCCGAATCAATCGTATATTACAACGGTACTATAAATGGGGATTATTATTATTATTATTATTTTGACACCTCCAGGGAGTCCAAAGACTCATCGAGGGAGAGTGTGCCGACAGCATCGAACGATTGGCCCCCTTCCAACTACTAACCGCGCTCAAACTTACTTAACTGAGCCATTAGTAGCAGAGGCTCTACCAATCGACCAACCTTTGATCGTCGTATTTACTTATTTAAAAAAGTTAACATTGAATTCATTAGTAATTAAGTTTATTAATATAATTTAAAATCAGCAACAGGGGAAATTATTCAATTTAAATTTAATAACACTCCTGCATAGAAACTATAATAATAATAAATTTTAATATTCTCTAATACACACTTTTAATTAAACTGCGACAGTTATTTTATTATTATTATTCCTGATACCTCCAAGGAGTCCCAAGACTCATCGCGGGAGGACATCTTCAACTGTCTCTACACCTTACCTCTACTATGAATCAACGCCATCTACCGCCCACCTCCAACACCACCACAACTAGTAATTTTTGTCTGTAAATTGCGTGTGTTCTGACGGGCCGATTTGTATGTGTGCGGGATGAAAAACCCGAGTTTCCGGGAGAAAAAACCCTGCTACCTCCGTAGGAGATCGGCTAACTCACCATCGATTGAAATCGACCAGATAATTGATTATTTCTTAATCAATATTCAAAGTTGTTCAAGTAACGATTTTACTTTCTTCGAAGAAACAAAAACATTGAAAGAAAACAAAATCGGAAGTGAAAAAAAAAAAAAAAGAAAATAAAGAGGATTAAAAATAGATTATTTACGCATAAGTGACAGCTGAAACCAAGCGTATTTCCATACAAACCATATAAATTATCGGTTAGCGGCAACCGAGGACAACACAAGGCCTGATCCCCTCTTGTGCTAACATATAAGGAAATTATAAGGAAAGTATAAGGACCAAATTACTCACTCCTGTGAAGGGGTGAGTAATTTAGTTATTCTAAAGAGTTTGTAATCGTGATTATTATCAATCAAATCAAACCCACTGAGATTATTCCTCAACGGTTACGGATAAATACCTAATACATAACAATTAAACACAATAAACCATAAAAAAATATACCAATGTCAACACAGTGGTGGGACCGGATGGCATATCAGTCCGCAGTGGCGACAGTAATTTAGCAAATGATTTACAACTGATGGAAAAATGCATCATCATCACGAACCATGGGCTCACTATCCATTGGTGTCTGATGCATTTTTCATTGGTTGTAAATCAAGCGGCAAAAAAGTCTTACATGTTCGATTTTTTCGCTCACTTAAAATGCTTAGAAATGTTTTTTTTCCACCCATATAAAATTCGGATTTTTAAACATTCAGCTCACAAAAGCGAGTCTACATGCTACACAATATTTTCAAAAATATTAATTAGGATTAGGAACAAGAAATAGCAACAACTATCTGCTATATCTTAACACATTCACATCTTAATAGCATGTGCTGGGATCTAGTTAAAAGTTTTACAGAATGAAAAATCTGAAGGAAAATCCATTTATTCTGCATTCACTTGAAATTCATTTATAAAGTTTCTGTAGCACAGAGCTGCTGATGACAAATGGTGGCCCTACGAAGTGAAGATCAGTGCATACAGCATGACAGGATTCTTCATATTGCAGAACAGACAACCTGAATGAAGAATACAAATTAACATATTATATTGGCAATAATCACTACAAGTAAAGTAGTTGCCAACTTGTCTTCAAATGGTCAGGGCTAAGCGATACCTGCATGTTCTCTGGGGAATAAAAGACATTAACGGATTTTTAGGACATAGAACATTGGAAAAGGTATTTAGCGTGTTTGCATGATGTTATAGAACTAGGGTTTCATTAAATTATGGTTATATTTCGGATAAAGTATATACATACATACACACACACACACACAAAAAAAAAAAAAAAAACGCTTATGCATTTTATTCCAGTCCTAATTATGATTAATGTCTGAAATTTAGATATGATTAATGCTGAAATTGTGCAAGTTCTGTTGATTTTCCAAGTTTAATGCAGAAAGAAAGCTACTCACCTGCGCTAAAGATTGAGCAACTTCGGAACGAGCTGAAAAAAAGCTTACAAAAAGTACGCTAGCTGGCAACTAGAATCGAACCTATAACGGTCTTTTATCTATCTAGTACTATGGAGGCTGATATCGTTTCTTCAGGGTTATTGAATTGAGTATTGGAACCTTTTTTTTTTTTTTGGTTATTATAAAACTAAGCAGCCTACATGCATCACATCACAGCTGTAGAATTTATTCAGTGCAGTTAAACTGAAATACATCAGTTGTTTCATGTATGACTGCTTAAAATCATAGCACACACATACTGCAATTACACATAACATGCAGATGTATATGTTATGTGATTGCAGAATATAACTGTTTTCCTGGTTCAAACAGCTGAAGGCCAATAACACTTTAAAACCCTTCATTTTGGACAGCCATTATCAATTCTAAGCTACTACATCAAGATGAAATTTACATGCACTTATGGATTATCATTTAATCCTGATATTCTAAAGGAACTATGAAAAGTCATCATTACAAGGTTGGAGAAGTCAGTAATTCCAAATATGATTCATCCAAATTGACTAGACAAGTTCAGTATCATCTGGCTTCTACAGAGAACTGCTGACAAATCCCTGGTATGAATGTCTAACTGAGCAAATTGTTACAAGCAATCAAAATTCAAAGAGATAAAATCAATTGATCGGTATAGATGAAATACTTTTCAATAAGGGGCGAGTTTAAAAAGGTCATGTTCTCGTTAACTAGACATATACATGCTGTTATTGTGAGCTATTAAGCCCTAGTCAATTGCAAGCCGATATCTCCAACATAATACCAACTTAAAGATAGGGTAAAAAAGGAAACAGCTTCTCTCCAACCCTAGCTTCTTCCAATCAATGGCTCACATCTTACACAAATGGTACTTTGTCTATACTGAGGGAATTAAGACTATGTTGGGAATTATTTATTCCAAGAACCAAGTCTCAAAGCACAATAGGGATCAGACCATAGAACATTGTGGCTTATAGATTACATACTTAATGACATGAATAACACCAAAAGAAATCAATAATCTGTTAAATTCCTTGTCCCTGGAATTGGGCCAATTATTAACAGACAAAACTATTTGTTAACTTCTACATTGAAGAACACAAAAACTATATTTTATCACTCAATACTGCAGCAAGCCATAACCAACAGACCAAGTTTTGCATACTATTATGTGTTCAGTGGAATTGTGGCCAAAGCAAGTGAAGACAATGTATTACATCCATAAATTGCATGTATTCTGGCAAGAGTATCCACTTAGTGGGAATAAGAACCCTGCCTTCATAACAAAGGATCTAATGAAAGAATACTAATCTACTTAAAAGAAGTTACTACTGAGACACCATTTTTAGAGCAGCATGAAACATGAGGCACTCTAATCTCAATAAATATGGGGGCATTACTTTAGAAAAACTTTGGGTGACTGTCGTTTTAAGACTATTATTATACGGACACCTCTATGGAGTCCGAAGACTCATTGCAGGAGACCCAATCTATCATACATCTTCTTGGACCTATTAACAGAAAAAGCACTAACAACTGACTGTGACAACCAATTCCACTCATTCACTACTCCCCAAGCAAAAAATCTAGTCCTCACACCCCTACAAAATGCTGAAACATTCCCCTTGCATCTATCCTATAAAACCCTTTAAGCAACTTAAACATTTCTATCATATTCCCTCTTTTTCTCCTATCAACCAACTTCTGCAATCCACACACACACCTTTAATTTCTATCATATTCCCTCTTTTTCTCCTATCAACCAACTTCTGCAATCCACACACACACACACACACCTTTAATCTATCCTCATAGGGCACATTCCACAGGCCACTCCCCTCTAAATCCTCTCCACCACTTCCAAATCCCTGAGAAATGCAGGGGATGACTTGAGCACAGTAATCCAGGCTTGGGAATATCAAGGCCTCATAAAGAGGAATTACAACTTCTACATTATCTTTATTTGTTAATGTGTTCTTCACTAGCCAAATAATCTTATTTGCTACCTTAGCAATATCCTCTAACTTTAACTCTCTGTCTACCACCCCTAAATCACTAGCTTCATCTATTTCCTGTAATACAGTGCCAGCAATGTGATAAGCAGCTTGTAACTATTTATCCCACATAACTTTACACTTCTCGACATTAAACTGATATCCATTAACTTTTGCACATACTGATAGCCTATTTAATTCGTCCTGCAAGCTCTCAAATTAAACAACAATGGTCCCAGCGCTGAACTTTGTGGGACACCACGGGTCACCTGTTTTTTTTACCTATTCTGCCACTCTGCATACCATTTTTTGATATCTGTCCAGCAGCCACCCTCTTATCCACTTAACCAGTCTCATATCCATCAAAATTTGTTCTAATTTGCATAACAATGTTCAATGTGGTCTTGTCAAATGCCTTTGCAAAATCATCGTGTAGCCATTTCCTTTATCTTAGCTGTTACTCTATTATAAAAAGTTAGTAAATTACTAAGGCAAGACCGATCCTTCACAAAGCCATGCTGACCCTCTGGAATTTTATTTTTTTACCAATATTTCCTGTATTTTTATGACCACGCCTGAGATACTGATTGGTCTATAATTGCTACTGTAGTCTTAGAGCCTCCTTTATGAGCAGGAATAATTTTGCCCTTTTTCCACTCCCTTGGAACTCTACCAGAGCTGAGACTTAAATTAAACAGCTTAGTCAAAGGCATTGCCAGTTCCTTGCACATTCTTGAAAATCGCTAGCTGATATCTCATCTAATTCTTACAGCTGTATTTACATTGAGATTCTGCAATATCATAAGATCCTCCAATTCATCCACCTCTGTTCCCACATTAGTGTCTGTCATATAAGTTGAAGCCCTCACTAGGAAGATATATATGCTGCAAAGTGGTCACTCAGTAACTCAACTATTTCATCCGCTTCTCTCTCTCTCCTTGTGACCATCATCACTCATTAAGGTTAATGTTTTATAGTTATTCTTCTTCTTACTTGCCACATAACAAAAGAACTCTTTCATTATGTGGCAAGTAATATTCAGATAGGGATTTCCATTGGCCTGCTCAACTTCTCATCATAATCTGATTTTGCCTTCCATGCCATCTGGTCACCTTTCTTGCCTGAGTGTTGTACTGTTCATGAGTTTGCTGGTCATCTTTCTCTTTATTTATATATATATACACCTTCCACGGCATTCTTTTCTTCTGCAGCTCATGCTTAATATTACTCATTCATCTAACTCCTACCCGAGGTATACAATTTAAAACTGCTTCCTCTAGATGACCCTTAACTATATCCAATGCACTACTAGCATCCTTATCCTGCAGTGTTTTATGCCATGGTACAGATTTAAGCTTCTTCCTATGCATGTCATAATCAACTGCCTTGTAGTTGATTATGACATGCGTCATAATCAACTATCCTTGATAGAATATTCCTCATGTTTTACAATTTCCCAAGTCCAGCCTGCATGGTCACTTTCACCAATTGTAGGCAATGTTGTTACCTTGGTTATGGATAGCTCTTCGGATCCTATGACCAGGTCCAATAGTCTCCCAACCTTAGTCCTCTCCATCATATGCTACCTTAAGTAATTATTTCTCTGCAGGTGTATGAATTCTATTTCCTTTTCTGCCATGTGATCTTTCTTCCTTCCAGTCTATATCTCCATAGTTGAAGTCCCCCAAAATAATCACACGACCTGTACTCATTGTACCAGTTTGGCGATGCATGTCTTCCAGATAATCTGTGGAACTCCTGGCCTATAGCAACAACCAACTGTATATTTTGTCTTACCAGTTTTGATCTCACACCAGATTGTTTCAAATGAACAGCCACCCTCTTGCCTGTCTCATATTCTTTCTGGTTGCAATTCATCTGCTATCATCGGCAGCACTCCTCCCCTGATCCTATCTTCTCTGAAAATGCTAAACCCTTCATATTCAATCCCAGTAACTACATCATCATCTGCTGTTAGCCAAGTCTCACAGTCGGTTGTTAATGCCTATAACTTTTGGCTATTCAGTGCCAAAAACTCCTCCCTCCTGTTCCTTCTGGCATTAGTATATAGAAACAGCAACATCCCTTCATTCCACCATCCACCTTTACTTTCTGAATTGACTACCCTATTCAATATTTTTGTTTTTGAGAGACTAGATTGCTCACTTGGTCATTCTCACACTCACTTGTTTCATGGGTGCCTTCACACAAACTCACTTGCTTCCACCCTAATTGCTTAAGTTTCCCTGAATTTGCACATCAGCATGCTTGGTGAACAAGGCTCTCCCTCCAGACACCTAACACCAAAACCATTCAGATGCAGTCCATCCACATTGTACAATGTGGATGGACTTTCTGTCAAACAGAGACCACAGATCCACAAATTCTACACCATTCCTTTTTCATAGTTTTCATATTCTTCTAACATAAATGTGAATTTCCTTTTATCTGGTATCTTGATAGAACACTAATTCTTTCTGTTATAATTTCAATTGTTCTGCAACTAGCTAATGAGCATCCTGTGACATGGCACGCATTTTTGTACTATAAAGATGATTCGAGATCCAGAGAATATCTACTTAAATAATCAATAAACCAATAATTTCTTATTTTTTGGTGTTGTTCCTACCATTATACAATGAAAAATTAACAACTCAAGTCTTTCCAACATGTCATCTATGACTTCTACATTGTTGATGTTTTTCAGTTGTAGTTTTTTGAAACATTAAAATGAAGACTGGCATCATGAACATTTCAGTATAGTTTTGCGACCTTTTTTTTTTTTATCATATCATACTGTTTTTCTATATGATATTCCAATTTTTCTTTTGTAGTTTTTATTTCATCATTTTCATTGATGAAACGTTGAAAACATAATACATGTATTCACTGATATCAGTTTGTTGCATCCCACTGCTGCAAAAAGTCCCTATCCTAAATTTCCCCAACCCTATCTCAATGATTTTGCTTATCCATTTTGTTTCATATGATCTGATTTCTTTCTTCCTTTCTCTCTTCCTCTGAGTTATACGGAGGTGATACGAATTTTCCTCCTGAAGACTCAGATTTTTCATCCCACAAAACAGACCAGAAGAACATATGTAATTAACAAGCATAATACACTGGCCTCATAGCCTTTGATCTTCAATAATTCTAAATAGCCCATAGGCCTCTGGAAATGTAGACAGTAGTAAGGACTGTCATTGGTCATCTTTACTATGTGGCACTAATTCAGTTTGGTTTTTAGAATAGCATGAATAACTGTTACCTGCCTAATGTCTGAATTGTTTGCTACTTTTTTTTTTTTAAATTCCCAAAATATGCTCTTTTTTTCTGGGGGGAGGGACCAAGTCTGGGCACTGCACTGCACTGCATGTCAATATGATGGATTTCAACATTATTCCCTTCAGAGGTAGATGGACAAGTCAATCCTTCATGTAATGCTCAAAATCTAGTAATTATTCTGTGCTAATTTGATATTTCATAATTTTTGAGCTAATTTGATATTTAGTTTTTGTAAAATTCAATTCAGTAGTGTCTAGTGTATTCAGAGATGGCAATGTCAGCAAATTGAAAATTAATTCCTTTTCTAAGATTAATACCCTTCTTGACCCAGTCAAGTTTTCTGTACACATGTTCATGTGCAGCTAGAAAAGATATAATTTAAGGTTGATTCCTAATAATATATCATGTTCTTTTAACCCACCCCCTCCACCACCAAGAACATATAGCAAATGATTTGCAACTAAGGTTTTAGCAGAAAAATCTCTAGACTACAAAACATGCATTTGTAATGAGTACTGAATGAGGGGAAAACATTATGGAATTAATAAACCTTTATGACACACACATACATAAAGTTAGCTCCAGGATGACAGAGCAAATGCAATGATGGAGGATCTATGATATTAATAGAATTTAGAAACAGCATGTTCACTAATAGGAATAAAGGCAAGTTACAGATTATTACATTTGAAAGTGTGGCAGAGGAGACAGGAAGGTTAAATTCCTAGACCTGGCAGTAGTAAGCTTCAGAGGATGTAATAATAAATTAGGTTGCAATTGTGATTTTAGTTGGAGCGATGATGCTATCCAGACATGGGAATCAGTAGGCATAATTGAAGCCTCATCAAGAAAAGCATATATATGGAAACTGGGAAATTATAAGACTTAGGGAAAAGAAATCAAACCAATACAAGTTATGAGGGTAGTCTGAAAAGTTCTTGGCCTCGACCACATAGTTTTATATATATTTATATATTTATAACTTTTTGCCCATATTTACAATGGGAAGCAAAGTTGATGGTCTACTGAATGGCCTGTTTTCTGCCAGACCATTTGCAGATTGTATGAGGGTGGTCTGAAAAGTTCTCGGCCTCAACCATAGATGGAAACACTATCGGTAAGATTTTTTTTTTCCAAGTTGGTACATCTGTCATAAGCATTCATGTGAAATTGCAAGTCATTCTATCAAGTAGTTTGTTTTATACAACTGTCTGAAGCAAAAGTGTTGTCTATATCCCTTGAAATGGATAAAAGTGAGTATCGTGCGGTTATAAAATTCTTTGTAAAAGAAGGTTTAATGCCAGAAGAAATTCATTTTAAGTTCATAAAAGTTTAGGGGCACTCTTCTCCTTCGTTTTCAACAATTAAGAAATGGGCTGCCGAGTTTAAATGTGGGCGTACCAGCCTTGAAGGTGATCTTTGATCAAGTGCACAATATGGTATTGGATGACCGCCGAGTCAAAGTACATGAAATTGTTGAGACTATAGGAATTTCCAAAGAACATGCAGGATATATTTTGCATGAAGAATTGCAAATGAAAAAGCTTTGTGCAATATGGGTGCCACACTTGTTCAGTGTTGTTGCTGAACAAGAAGCTGGTTGTCAGTGCCAAAGAAGACAAAGTCGGTTCCATCAGCAGAAAAGGTCATGGTATTAGCGTTTTGGGATGCTAAAGGCATTTTGTTTATTAATGATCTTGAAAAAGGGTAAAACAATAACCGGAGAATATTATTCCAATCTTTTAACCAGACTAGACAAAATATTCATGAGAAAAGACCCGGTTTGCAGAAGAAAACAATCATCTTTCATCAGGACAATGCACATGTCCACAATGGTGTTTTGGCAATGGCAAAATTAAGGGATTCTGTACTATGAATTGTTGAAACATCCACCCTATTTCCCAGGTTTCGCTCCCTCTGACTTCTATCTCTTCTCAAAAATAAAACTCTTCCTCGCTGGTCAGCATTTTTCTTCGAATCATGAGGTGATTGCAGCTGTAGAGGGGTATTTTGCAGATCTTACTGAGAACCACTACAGGGATGGGATAATGGCGCTTGGCACTAGAGCCACCCTAGAATAAACGTATTAGTCTTAAGGGAGATTATGTCGAAAAATAAAAATAATTTTGAAATTATAAATTTGTTTTTTCACTGTTAGGCCAAGAACTTTTCAGACCACCTCATGGAAGGAAAAAACACAACTTTCAAAATATAAAAACTGCTTTTAAACTCTTACACTGAAGTTTATTTCAATTCTGCAGATGAGTCCTCTGTTCCACTAGTGCATCTGAGCATGTACCAGATTTAATGTGTAGCATAATCAGTCACAACTTCTAAAAATGTGCATATTTAATTAAATAGTTACAACACACACACAGTCGACACATTTACAGCAAGCAGGAAGGTGCTCAGTGTCTTCATGACAGGTGAACCAAGGATCGGATATCTAATTCTAAAAATAGAGATGCCACAACATAAATCAGAGGAGGATCAACTGAAGAGACTCTTCCAACCAAGCATTTACACCATGAAGGAAGTGAAGGCTAAAGGCAACCAAGCAAATCTTAACCTGTATGAAGATTCTAAAAAACTGATTTGCATGCATAATGCAGCAGAACCTAAAGAACTAAAAACTTTTCCAAACACCTGTTGGATGATTTCTCAAATGTTATGTGTCTTAGGCAATTCAGCTGTATTTCATTGCATATAATTGAATAATTCAACCGTATTTCATCACAGAATATAATTTCTATATTATATTAAATGGGCATCTTTGTGTCAGGGACTCAGTGAGGGTGGGTCTTTTGTCAGTCAGATATACTAAGATATATATGCATTTTTAATGAGTACTGAATGGGGGGATTATGGAATTAAGAAACCTTTATGACACATACACACAAAGTTAGCTCTATGATGACAGAGAAAATACGACAGAGGATCTATGATGTTAATGGAATTTAGAAACGGCATGTTCACTAATAGGAATAAAGGCAAGTTCTCACTCCCCCTTTTCGGAGAGGGAATAAATAATTCCATTCTCAGATCGATTTGGGCTGGCTAAAACTAGGTTTTTTCAATTACATTGTTAAGGTGCCAATTCAGAACTGTATAATAAAACATATTTGGTTACAAAATCTATTCATTAATAACTTATTTCAGTTATCAGACACAGTGCTTAAATTATATTTTCATTAATCAGTTCCTATTAAGAATATGTATATAATTTTTAACCTTCTGACATTAGAAGTCATGATATACAAGTTATACAAGTTGAAGTTTTGAAAAAGAGTTTCCCTTGTAATGCTGTTAATGCTTCCTGAAATAGTACATATGCTATGTGTATCCCACAATTATTTCACTCACTAAGGAATAATAATTTATAGGATAAATTATACTTTTCAGCTTATATGCAAAAATATTTTTCTGATTTTATTTTTAAATACACGTAACTTTAATATTACAAACCAAACAATTCACTTCATTACAACTGCAATCTCTAGTGAGAAGACCACAGCACACTATGTTGAGAATGAACCTATTATACAGTTCCTTTTTCATACTACTCTGTAAGGGGTAAAAAGACAATAAGCAAATTACTATATATAAGAGATATTTCAAGGTAAAGTAGTTAGAATGAGAGAAAGAATGGGTGATCTTTCTATTCAACAGTAAAAATTAACCAACTTACTTCTTCCCAACTTTACCTATCACTGAAAGCAGCTATATATGTATAACCTCTATTATCTTCGGACTGTTACTGATCACAATAAAGTGACAATTCAAAAGACAAATTAAGAAGCATTTTATAATCTTAAGTTGCATTCAATTAAAAATTTCTAGAATTACCTGTACATTTTACTGTCACCAATAGTGATTTTCTTTTCATATGTTTAGCATCTGTGATTCAGTCCAGATTTCAAAAACATTCAAATCTCCATTTGAGGACATTTCTGAACAAATTTTTATTCCTTTAAACTATAAGTCACAAGAGCAAGGTGTATGAACAGTAAAGGTTTACAATAATTTCTTTGGGCCAAAGCATCTTGTATAAACTATGCAGAGTTTACTGGGACACTGTCATGGTGAAGTGTCCCAGTAAACATGTACTAGTTTCACATGTACAACTTTTCTCTTCACTTTTGTCAAAAATTTCCCCTAAACAAACATGCACTGGCTAACTATCAGGCATACAAAAATGAATTTTTTTGTGTACAATTAATTCAGTCATCATCCTCTTGATGTCTGAACAGATTTGCTTGGTGGTCCTTGAATACAGCAAGCTTTTTCGTTTAAGAAGACTATGCTTTGTAATAAACTAGAGACACAAAGAGCTTGAGGATTGTTGAATGCAGTGAAAAACAGGAGACATCATTTAATTTATAAAATAAAGACTACTCACTTATTTTTTCTTTCAATCTATGTTTGATTTTTGAAGAAGTTTCCACAAAACTGCAGTTACAAATAACACACTCTCTCTCAATTTTTTTTTTTTTTTTTGGGGGGGGGGGGAGGGTTTAAGGATACATTTTCCTTCAATTTCAGTGATTTGTTTCTAATAATTGAGAAAGACATTGTGCAATTTATTTATTTACACTCCAATGATTTTTATTTTTCTCAAATTATTTACTACACTAAATCATAACTACTGTTACTCAAGTTTAAGATTATGCAGCCCTCTTAACAGTTGGATGTATAAAAGTGCAATCAAATTGTTTTGGTGAATTCTGAATATCTTTTAATCCTATTTTTACTATGTAAATAACTGAACTCAAATAGCATGAGTGAATGAAAGTTAGTGCAATTTCATTTACCAACTTTAAATCAAATATAAAATACCTATGACAATGAGGAAGACAGCTGACTTTAAATATGATGTGGAAGCAAATTGAATGTTTGCTCCACAAAAGTGAATCAATTTAATTAACAGCAATACTAGATAGCACTCGAATTTTTAAACTGAAAACATACTGTCTCATTTAATGGCCAATCACAGACAAAACAGCAGTGACATTAATACTTTTAATAACTTTCACAAAACTTATATTATTACAGTATAATACAGTAATGAAAAAGTAAAAAATACTGAAGTAGCCGACCTCAGCTACTAATTCTAAATAAAACAATTTTTTTCTTTAAGTTTTGTTTTGAGAATGATATGTGCATTTTTGTAAACAACACACACAAAGTAGTAAATTATACAAGGCACTGAATAGTGTAAGGTCTTAACTGAAGTCTGATTAATCACAGCATAAATTTTTTAAAGAAAGCACACCTCTGAACTTTTCCTTGAAAAAATATATGTACTATACATATATGCAATATATATAATATAGCAATACGCTACACCTTAGGCATAACCTGAGAAGAGGAGAAATCAGAAATAAATCATAAAATACTTAAAATACTATATACAGAGCATAGTAATGTAAGAGTAGTTTATTTAAAGCCTGGCAATTGAAATTGCTTCATATTTGCATTCATGTATATATATATATATCATATATTGTTGACAGAAAACAATTGGCACCAGATTAATTATCTATATTAGAAAGTAAATGACCAAACTTATGACTAATACTAATAAAAATCAAATGGCTTTTTGATGATCTATAATAAAACAATTATTTAAAAGAGGACTAATGGATTGATTCAACAAACTGATATATAGTAGTTCAAGATAACATGTTTAAATGCCAATACTGTGATACATATTAAAAGGGACACTGCCTGCTCATCATTCACTTCAATAAATGTTGTTTATAAAGAATGAATTTTACAATATTTTCATTAACATATTTATGTCAAATGGGGGGAAAAAAGTACAAGAAAATGCGAAAGAATATATTATTAGATACACTACGAAATATAAATGACAAGGTGTTGAAAATAACTTTTTTCTAGTTATGTCTGCATCTAAGGTTCAACTTATGTTTTTACAACCAAATTAATATTCAATGTTTAGCACCATTTAGATAGTTAACAGTAATGAAGTGTCACTTTTAACATGCGTATCAGATGCATAGTTCAATCGCATTATAACAACATCAATGATAATACTACTATAAGAATATGTTCAGATTGTTTTTAATAATTATTTAAAAATGTTTCAATTAGCCAGCTTTCAAACACAATTATCCTCAAAATTACTCTCAATTTTTAAAATGACATAAATGAAGGGGGAAAAAAAGTGCCAACTATATTGTAGCTTAATACTGTAAAGAGGTTACAAAGAAATGTATAACAGAGCCATTAACAGATGTGTTATGTTTCTTATTTTTTTAAATTTATATCAACATGAATGTTGATAAATTGCTTTTAGATTTATATGAGACTTATATTACAATCTTTTAATATTTATCACATTTCTGTTCTCCTGCAATAGTCTTCAGTAAAGGTATTCCACACATAAGATTAGAATCTTCAGAATTTTCAAGATTCTCTTCAACATCTGCAGAATATTTTTATGCAAGTATTAACCATACAACTTATGTCTTCAATTAATTTAGTGTTATCTGATTTTAAATATGTTCTGAAATGTATATAAAGTAAAGCACTGCCCTTATGCATTTATTTATTTATTGACAAACTACCTGTTATTAAGATGTAATATATCTGCTGCTTGGGAGGAGTGGAAAAAAGAAATGTGCATATGTGCACAAACTTAAATTCACTATTTCAATTTGCCAACTTGTCACAGAAACAACCAAAACAGAATTTTATCAACTGGCACAACTGATATATTAGATATAATCAACTAACTGATGTTGTTACAATGAGATTCACTGAAGCTACTTCTAAAAATGGACATAAACAAATCTGTACAATGAATGAAAAATTCCAAACATTTAAAAAAAATTAGGACATATGCTTTCTCAATTAAAAAGCAAGAACTGAAGTGTGTATGATTTATTTTCAAACAGAATTTTTTATATTGTAAAATAATGTACTGTATACTTTCAAACTCCCATAACTATTAAAAAGTAATTTGGAGATTACTGCTTGACAGTTCAAAGTTTGATTATCTAATTTCATCTTTATCTTCTCAAGAAAATCTGGAATGTAAAGGAGACATATAAAATCAAAGTGATCTGACCTTTATCTTGTAATCTTTGCATTTAATACCTTACATCTCACAAAGAGTATAGCTTTAAGAATCTATATGCAGTTCTTCAAATGATTCTGTACTACCATCGGATCCATTGCTGCCATTTTTTTCTTTCTCAGAAAGTTGATCTGCTGATTGTTCCGGAACCAATTCTTCAACTTTTGATCCACCAGTAACACCATCTTTGCTGTCCACTGTTTCAGGTTGTTGATCAATTTCTTTAGGTACGGTGTTACTTCGTATGGTGACATCTCCCTGACCACTATGATCTGATGCAGCTTCTTCTTCACTTTCTTCCAATGTTTCTCCAACATAAAATTCTTCTTGTTTATCCAAAGGTGCAAAAAATAGAATTTCTTGCCTATCATAGATTTCCATAATTGGATGAGCAAAGAGTTGATGTTCCTAAACAAAAGAGAAATATATAAATTATACAAATAAATAAATATGATTGGATATCAAGGTATAAATAAGACTCAGAATTATATTAAAGAGAAATCTTTGTATAATATAAAAATTAACCGCATACGGTCGGAAGGTTTTTTCCTTTTTTTCATTGCATACTTTCATCATCATTATCAACAGCTTTCTTCAGTCAACTACTGGAGGAATGCCTCTACATGCTTCTTTTATTTTGGCTGATTTTTGTGCATCTATCCACCATAAATGTCCATAACATCTTTTTTTATATAGTGCATACTTCATAAACATAATATTGTACAGAATTATAACAGAAACCAACCCCAAAAGTTTGAATCCAACTGTGACATGGATGTTTGTGAATGTTTTCAGTGGTATGACTATATCATTACATGGTATGATTTTTCATTACCTGGTGTAATCCAGGTAATGGTATTACCTGGATTACACCAGGTATTACAATTACAAACTTCCATGTAATCCATGGATGTTTGTAATTGTCCGTGGAAATATCTGTGGTGGTCGGCAGTACATGGCGTTGGTATAGTTGCGGTCAGATGGTGATTCAATGGTGGACACGGAGTTGTAGAGCAGGTGCCCTCCCTCGATGAGTCCCTGGAGGTGTTGGTTGGAGCATGCAAATACACACTAAATGCCTCAAAACCTTATTCAACATAAAAATAAATCTGTAATGAAACAAGTCAAACAAAACAGTCTGCAAGGTTCTTGTAGAATCTTATAAAATAATGAATTTTTATTGGATGTTGTGGACCTGGATTCTGCAATATTCAATAAGAATCATTACATTACTAAAACAAAAGTTATAGCTTTCACCAATAATGAAATGGTTATTACATTTCATTGATTAATTTACTAAAATAAAGAGCCAAAAGGCTTCAGTTTGGTGATGCAAAATTATAAATTAAGTGGATATTAAATCTGGCATTATTTTTATTTCCCGTAAGCTCTCTGGTCAAGTTCTTTATGAAACTTTCATAGTTTCTACATTCAGCTTTGAAATAATGCTGGATTTAATATCCACTTAATTTATACAATTCTGCAGCGCCAAACTGAAGCCTTTTGGTTCTTTATTTTAGTAAAGACTTTATGCACTGACCGAGAGTTTCCTTATGAAAAATACACCTCTTCAACACAAGTTCCTTAGTACTGAACAAGAGTTTTTGATCTCTTAAGGTTTCTGCCTGGTCTCTGAGGAAAACCAACCAGTTCGAAACAGCTATCAGGTCAGTGAAACCTTATCAAAATGGACCAATAAATGGCGAATAGATGGACGCTTGGGCAAATGCTTATGTCATCTATACGGTCTGCGCTAGGGCAACTTGCGAATGCCAGCAAGTGCATTCCCGTAAGCTCTCTGGTCAACTTCTTTATGAAACTTCCATAGTTTCTACATTCGACTTTGAAATAATGCTGGATTTAATATCCACTTGATTTATATAACAACTGATAAATCTTCATAAGTAGGGGAATTCTAGAGGTAGCCAATGAAATAAAATAACTGAGAGTAAGGATTACTGATAGCAACTTCAGCTTCAACAAACATGCCATATGTTGCTGACAAAAACTTGCAAGTAGTAAAAATTCTCACCGAATCAGCAAAATGAAACTGGGGAGTAGGCTAACAAGTGATGACAATATATACAAGAGTCATTTTACCACTGATGATGTGTGCTACACCTACTTGGAAGAGTTGCTAAAGTCAAAGAAAAATCAATACCTTACAGCCATATGCATATTTAGTGGATATATGACAATATGACAGTATTTAATGCTGATCTACTTGAAAATGTAAAAATTGTCTCTTATATATGAAATTACTTCCAGAAGACAATATGGAAAGGCTAATACTGATCCAAAAATGTATAAATTTCTGCTTCACTACAATAAGTGGGATCTTCCACTAAGAAAATTTATATTAAGGAAAGCTCTGATAAATGAAGATTACAGCATCTACACTAAAGGAAATGCTATATGTTCTTTTAAAGTCTGTCACAGACAACCCATTAAAAAGGAACCCCCCCCCCCCCATTCAAATAATCAACGAGACAGCGTGCCAGAGTCTATTCGCTTTCATACTTCCAGAAATTAGACCACAACACCTCTCATTAAAACACTGGCAATTTATAGAGAAGCAGAATCACTAAATAAAAAGCATTAACAGAACAAGCAAGAAATCTCTCAAGGATTTTTTATGCTAGAGAAGTTGGCGGTATCACCCCCTTGAGGCGCTGGAACAATCCGGAGCGGTAGTGGACTCATGAGCGAAAGGGTGCATTGAATTGAAGTAAGGGAGCAGAGAAAGCATAAAGAACAAAAATTAGGTGCTGAAAAAAAATTATCACTAATTTTGATGATATAACTTTTGTACAGTATAATTAAAGGTTGTAACAGTTGCTTTATTTTCCAAGTAAACGTACAAAATGCAAGTTAGAGATAATCGGCAATGAAGTCCAATGACAGGTCTTAACAAGCAAAGTGTTGGCAGGTGCACACTTTCAAGTGATCGGGATTTTACAAGTCCAGTACACATCGGTAGGAACATATGTATGTTATGACTTGTTCACTATATAATACTATAAATAAGTAAGATGTATGAAATCAGTTTTAGATTGAGATTTCTTGCTTGTTCTGTTAATGTAATTTTTTTATTTATTTTATTATTATTATTTTTTTTAATGCTATCTAGTGATTCTGCTACTCTATAAATTGCCAATGTTTTAATGAGAGATGTCGTTCTAATTAGTGCATACAAATTTTAGTGCATATTCAATACCTAGTTCAGTACCTCATTTACACGGAGTACACACAAAGCAAATTATTGTTCCAATAAAACAGCAGGTTTCACGTGAGTATTTTTATACCTTTTCTTTTAAAAATAATATGGTTTAGGCACGTGAGAAATTGCATTCTAACAATTTTGTGAATTTAAAACTTTTTTTTACAGATGATATCATGGCTGAACCCAAGAAGACATGTAGACAATATAATAACGAATATTTGAAATACAGCTTTATTCAGTTGATTACAAACAAAACATTACCAATCTGCCTGATTTGCCAAAAAGTTTTTTCAAATAAATCTATGAAGCCTTCCAAGACTAGAAGAACATCTGATAAAAGTTGTTGCTGATAAAAAAGAGGATTTATTGCATTTTCAAGCACTTGAAGAAATATTTTTGAAACAACCAACACTGGCAGGTATGTTTTCAGTAGCATTCAAACTAGATGATGATAGGTTGCACGCCTCTTACAATATTTCCTTACTGATTGCTAAATCGGGAAAACTGCATAATGTGTGAAGAACTAATCCTACCAGCTGTTAGTGAGGTCATATGCACTGTACTGCACAAGCCAGCCTCTGATATTATCAAGAAAATTCCTTTGAACAATAATACAGTGCAACGATGTCAGAGACTCATTATGTGAGAATTTAAAAACAACTCGGCTCTCTATACAACTTGATGAGTCTACTTCCAGGAAATGAAGCCTTACTTTTAGCATATGCATGATATATAAAAGAAAAAATTTGCCAAGAATTATTATTCTCTAAAAATTTGTTAATTGACACTAAAGGAGAATCAATATTTCATGCATTGGAAGAGTTTTTTTTAAAGAAAAATAAATCCCTCAGAATAATATCTTGTCAGTTGCTACCGATAGTGCTCCAGCGATGGTAAGGCACTACATGGTTTTATTGCATATTTCAAAGAGGCGGTGCCAAATGTATTCACTGCACACTTTGTGATTCATCATCAACATTTAGTTGCTAAATACCTGAGTGATTGCCTACACAGGTCATTACATTATGTAATTACAGCAGTCAACAAAATCAAAAGTCATTCATTTAATGACAGGTTGTTTGGACAACTTTGTATTGAAAACGATGAAGAATTCAATATGTTGCGGTTCCATACAGAAGTTTGTTGGCTATTAAAGGGTGCCTGTTTGAATCGATTTTTATAAATTCTTTGACTCAGTGCTACAGTTTTTAGAAAACATAGATGATTCTTTATGAGCCAACTTGTTAATTTCAAAAGTGACATACTTATTTGACCGACTTGTTTAACAAATTTAATGAAACAAATCTACAGCTTCAAGGAGACGAGCTGAATTTAATAAAAATAAAAGCTTTGGTTACTTCTGTGTAACAAAAATTATATTTAACACAAAAATACAATTTTTGTGTTAAAACTTGTCCTGTACAAATGAAACGTAGGACGAGGAGAATTCAGCTGGTTTCCAAATCTATCAAGTGGAAAAATGTGATGAAGATGTGCTCAGCTACTGTCAGCACTTGGAGGCTCTGCATTGTGATTTTAACTAACGATTTAAAGATATTCTTGAAATAAAAACACCTGATTGGGTCGTGGACCCATTTTCAAGTACAAACACAGAAGAAACTTTACAATTACAAGAAGAACTGATAGAATTAACAACAAATGAGGAATTGAAATTAAAATTCAAAAATGGGTACCAACAGTTCTGGTTGCAAAAGCAGATGCCCATACTTTATCCTGGATTGTGAGCTGTAGTAAAAACGTTTTTAATCACATTTCCATCATCATATTTAGTGGAATGTGGGTTTGGTGTGATCACAAATCTTAAAAAAAAAAAATAAAATAAAATAAAAAAAAAATAAAAAAAACTGCAAATTGCTGATCATGGTGATTTAAAAATGCTGCTAACAAATATAGAGCCAAATATCAATAAATTTTTAGTAGCCCACCAGGCTCATCCTTCTCATTAGGATTGTTTTTAATATTACTGATAGTTGTTTATTATTTTACGTGCGATTTTTACAAATGTGCAATTTATGTTTGTTTTCTTAATTTTAATAGTGTTATTAAATTTTCAGCTCCAACTTGTTCAATGTTTATGTGCAATTTATGTTTCTTTAGTTGATTTCAGTTCCAAGGTGTCTTATTTCCAAACTTCAAAAATCTCTATTAGATGTAATAATAAAATGCAAATTTGTTTCTGTATCTATCTGTTTGTTCACTTAAAACTCAAGAACTGCTGGTCAGGTCTTAGAAGGTAATTTCTGGGGGGGGGGATGCAGAATAAATATTTATGAAAAGGGAGCGGTAAGTCAAATAAGTTTGGGAACCAGTGTGTTAGAGGAATGCAAAATTCAGTTCTGTTAGGTATAGGTATTTACATAAATAGTAGGAAATGGGAGAGTGGATGACTAAGAAAGCAGATATGAATGAACATCATCATCATCATCATCAAATTCCTGCCATGTACCCTCAAGGGATGTACAGGATATGATAGTACTACATGAAAAATTTACATCATTACTAACTTCCTATCTACAATTTTCCTCCAAATCAGTCTGTTACTTGTCAAGACTCCAACATTATCAGGAAAGATTAACAAAACCAGTGTTCTCTGCCAACTTGGCAGAGAACACTTGTTTTGCTAATCTTTCCTCACTGTTTAAGTGACCATACCACCTGAGATTAGCTCTGCTAATGCATTCCTGGATGCTGACAATGTCAAGTTCTTTCCTAATATTCTCGTTTTTAATATGATATTGCCATTGATGCCATCTGTTCACGCCTCTAACCTTTCTCAGGACTCTCATATCTGCAGTCTCCAGTCTTTGGTCAAGTGTTTTACTTCTGACCCAGCTCTCAGATCCATAAGTTAAAACTGGTTTGAACACTGTCTTGTATACAGCTAACTTAGTGTTCCGACTAATTTCTCTCTATTCCATATGAATTTATTCAATTGACTTCAGACCATACCAGCTTTGTTGATTCTGTTGTCTATCTCTATATTTAATTTACCATCTTCACTAAAAATCGTGCCTAAATAGGCGAAATGTTTTACTTGTTCCACAGGTTCTCTGTTCACAATGCAGTTGACATTTTCAATGATTCTGCCTATTTTCATTGTCTTTGTCTTTTTATTGCTGATCTTCATACCATATCTATTACAACAGTTATTCAATTTAGTCAGAGAATCTTGCAGATTTGTAGCGGATTTATTTAGAAGTATAACATCGTCCGCATAAAGCAAAGACCTGACATTAACATCTCCAATTTTGATATCCTGTTTAATACCACTTTCTTTCATAATGTGATCCATATAGATAATGAATAACAGAGGGGATAATGTACATCCTTGTCTCACACCAGATTTAACATTAAACCATCTTCCTGTACTGCCTTCAATTCTAACTGCTGACTTACAACTAAAATAAAGACTAAGTATTGCTTGATATAATTCCCCATTGACACCATATAACTGTAAGGTATTGAATAGCTTCTCTCTTGGCACCTTGTCATATGCCTTTTCCAAATAGATAAAACTTAAATACAGATCTTTGTTATATTCCCATGATTTCTCCACTATTTGTCGTAAAATGAAGATCTGATCCTGACAGCCTCTATTTGACCTGAATCCAGCTTTTCTTCCACAATTCTTCTAAACCGTTTCTCAAATATACTTGCATATATCTTACCAGGAACACTCAATAGGGATATACCTCTGTAATTCTCACATTTAGTTTTATTTCCCTTTTTATATATGGGTACTATGAGAGCTCTACTCCAATCATCTGGAATCCGTCCCTCTGTCCAGGCATTCTGAACTATGCAGTGCAGCCACTGTAAGACTTTTATATCACCATACTTCAGCATTTCTGGTCGAATATCATCTACTCCTGCTGCCTTTCCACATTTCAAGCCTTTGATGGCTTTTTCTACTTCAAGTATGGATATGTATTCCTGACTGCATGCCTGGTCAGTGTCTTTTATCACTGTGCTGTCATCACTGCTTGTTTCATTAAGCAAATTTTCAAAGTAATTACTCCATACTTCAAGGATAACCTTTTCTCCCATTTTCATTTCACCTTTATCATCTCTAACTCCTTTTACAGCACTCTTTCCTCCATTCCTAAGCTTCTTCAACAACCTCCAGATTATTTTGCCACCTTCTTGATATTTATTTTCTATATTCTTGCCAAAGTCCTCCCATGACTTTTGTTTAGCTAGTTTTACACAGTGTTTAGCTTTCTTACATTTGTCTCTGTATTCTCTAAGAGCACAAGCTGACTTATTTGCCAGGAACTTTTGATATGCTTTCTTCTTTTTCCTTCACTGCCTCTTTAACTTCCTGTGTCCACCATGGAGTTCTAATTTTTCTATCCTTGCAGACAACTTCATTTTGTCAGCCCATCCTCGTTCGTTCAGTATCCAGGTAGATACCCAACAGAGTGCACCACGAAAAGGTGAGGATTGGACATTATGTCAGAAGCCCTGGTCGGTTCTCCGCATTCCTTTAAAGGCTATATGGAGGTCTCCTCTCAGTTATACAGCTTTGACCCTTAAGCACCCCTATGAATGAACATACAGAAAGAATCTATGAAACTATTCAAATTAATAAAAAACACTTCCAAAAGATCTAAGCCTTTTGCAGTAGGAAGAATGGAGAAAGTAGAAAAACAAAAATCAACAAAGGAATCTTTATTGATTATCATAAGAAAATTCCAGCTAAATGAGTTGCCATCTCTCCAGGTTTATTTGTTTTGGTTTTAATGTCATAAAGAGGTATAAAAATCTGTGCATAAAAACAAACATAAAAGGGTGTGTAGAAACAAATGGAAAAAAAGAGCATAAAAATAAGTGCAGAAAAATTCATACAAAATTTGTTAAAAACATATTAAACTAATTTAACTAATACAGTGGTATCTTGCTAATCCGAACCTCTTTAGTCCGAACCCTCCAGTAATCTGAACTGCGGTTTGAAAGAAAAAGAAGTGTTATTTATTACGTATTATTATTTTGTGTACTATTATTTTTATTTAATAATTATATTTTAACTATTATTATTTATTTTATTATTATTATAGTATAGTATTTTTTTTCGTACTGTCGATTGTATTGTACGGTTATACTGGAAGCCTATTTTGATGTATTGTGTGTTCACGGCTGCTTTTTTATACTGTACAGTACGTACTGTATTGTCGGCATGAATCACAAATATACACAAAAAGAGGAAATTCAAAACGTGTATAATTTGGTTAAAAATATATATCCAGATGATGAAATTACACAAACAGATGTTACGGAATGGATTACAGGTAGAACCGAAAGTGAAATCGGTTCTACCTGTAATCTACTGTTACAGTACAGTAGCTTTTTTCCTATCAGTTTCTATCATTGATGTACCATTAGAATCTGATTATATTTGTCTTAAACGCTAGTTATCGTTGTCTCTTGGGGGGAAATTTGCTAATCCGAACGAGCACGGTTTTTATTAGTTCGGATTAGCGAGATACCACTGTATATGCATAACTTATATAAAATGGACATTCACACACTAAAAATTTTAAAATGGGGATGACCCTTAATGAAACTGTTAAAATCTGCTGAGTGTATAGGGCTCAGATAGATCACAAATGTGGACAGTTGATTAAAATATGAATGATGGTTGGTTCGGTACCACATAACTTATACACAAAGACAGCTATGATCATACTGCAACAGTATATAATGTAATAAATAAGAGGAATAAACAGGTATAAAAATCTGTACATAAAAACAAACAAAAGCATGTGTAGAAACAATTTTTTTTATTATTATCTGATCCACACATGAAAGGCCACAAGACCTATAGCACACTAGTGCCATGTGTGGGCAAAGAGGAATAGAAGAAAGGAGGAGTCTGTTCACATTTTGCTTGAACAACTGAGGGTTGTAATCCTTGTAAAAGGCAGAGTGGGGAGACTGTTCCAAAGGACAGAAGCAGATGGAATAAAAGAGGAGGCAGTGAAGTTGGCTTGGTGAGTTTTTAAGTGAGCTTTTTTTTAACGATTTTGGAGGAGAGTGGAGGAATTATAGTGGCCAATACAGCAGAGCACTGTCAATGAAAGTATCTATAGAAGAGGCAGAGTGAGAAAGGCAAATCATAGGATGGCAGTTTGGTGAGTAGGCCTCTGTGTCAAATCCGAACAAATGCCTTTGAAATGTCAAGGGCAACCACACGAGTCTCTTCAAAAGTCTATAGGTGGTGGTGAAAGCAAGAAAAATCAACTGTAGATTGCAAGTGGCAGAATCCATACTGCTGGTCACTGATTAGTTGGTATGTTTCTAAATGGTTCAAGAGTTGGTTGTTGATGACCTTCTCCATAATTTTTGAGAGAACTGAAGTGAGAGCAGTTGGACAGTAGTTTGTTGGTTGGTTTTTATCACCTTTCTTTGGGATGGGCTGGATGTGGACCTGTTTCCATGTTGTTGGGTAGATGCCAATTGAATAGGATAGATTGAAGAGGTGATGTAGGATAAGTGTTAGTCCTGGGGAACCATTTTTTAACGCAATAGGTGGGATACCATCAGAAGCCTTGTTTGTGTTCAGGTTATTCAGGAAATTTCGGATTTCTTTTTGTCAGAAGACTATAGGAGACATGAAAGGAGCTGTTCTTTGTGGAGTGAAGAGAACTTTGCCCAGGTTATCAATGTAGGAATTGGGAGAGAAGAGGGATGCAAGTGAGCCTTGTCTTTTAGTGAGGTGATTACAGTACCATTTGGATGTGAGAGTGGTGGAAACCTGGGTGGGCAGAAGTTTTGCTCAGTGGCCTTGGTAAGGGACCAGAAGAAGTGACTGCCATTTGGGTAGGAGGTGAGTTTGCAGCATTTGCCCCTTTCAAAGTCTGACTTGGACTTGATGACGATTTTTTTGCAACTGTTGCAGGCTGCATTATTAGCAGGGACGGCAGCTGGAGTTTTGGTCTTGAGACAGTTGTGGTAAGCAGAGAGTTTTTCTTTTACAGCAGTGGCACACTTTTTTGAGAACCAAGGCTTGAATGGTGGCTGAGAATTTGGAGTGGAATAGGGGATGAAAGCCTTCATTCCTGTGAGGATGATTTCTGTTATTCGGTCTGAGAAGGCGTTTGGATCAGAAGAACTGTAGTGAGACCACAGGAAGGTGGAATAGAAGTCACAGAAGTCTTCCCAGTTGGCATCCTTGTAATGTCAAAGTACGTGAGACTGTGAACTGGTGGGTGTAGGGTGTTCTGGTAAAAGACTTCTATGCGATTGTGTCTAAGTTTCCAAGAGGAGAACTGACAACCATGTGCCAGCAAAGGTTGGTCGAATGGTAGAGCCTCTGCTACTCATGGCTCAGCAAAAAGTTAAGCAAGTTTGAGTGTGGTTACTAGTTGGAAGGGAGTCGTTCGATGCTGTTGGCACACTCTCCCTTGATGAGTCTTTGGACTCCCTGGGGGTGTCACATAATATCTGGAATGGGAGCTTGTTAGGAACAAGTCAAGTGTGTTGGCAAATTGGAGGGGGGTTGTGTGGTATTCTGGTGGGAAGATTGATGATCTGAGATAGGCCATTCATATTTATATATATGAATGAAAGGGAGGTAATGTATTTAGTGGGCCAGTACCAATATCTAGAGCTCGTTGACATGGATTTTATTTTCATGGTGTATAATTAGAGAGAGAGAGGTTGACATTAAAGGGACAAAGGCAGTTCATTTGCCTCAACAGAGACTAGGAATTGGTGAAGTTCAAAATGATACAGTTGCAATTCTTATGGCTTGATGGCAAATAAGGCTCGGAAATCTCAGGGTACTCTAACAGAAGAAAAAACTTGGTACCCATAATCAAGTTGTGATCTTATCAATGCATGTGATAGAGCAAAGAGCATCTATTTGTACCCTAAGAGGTAGCAAGTAGGGTGTAAAGGATGTTCATTATTTCATGGCACACAAATGGCATATATGAAGGAGAAAACCAAGTTTTTTTTGTCAAACATAAGCCCTAAGATCTGATCTGATAAAAACATTCTGATGTTTTTGCAAATATCTCTCCAAGAGCGTCTGTAATTGCTGCTGTGTTGTCAGTTGGGTTTTGCTCAGGTTCTGGCATGTTTGAAAGCAATGAAGTCTGCCGTAGAGAGGTATCTATGAAAGAATCTTTTTTTTTCCTGTGCTTCCTTAGCTGCTATGCAATCAGCATTTCACCCTGGTTAAGGGAAACGCAGGAATGGACTAAAAGTTTTGGGAATTGTGGTTGTGGAGGCTTGTGTAATACACTGCCATATGATTTACTGAATTATAGATAAGAGAGGAGCTGAACTTAACAGAATCAAATTCCGCTAGAAAGGTGAAAGCAAGGCCACTCAAATGTTCATGGTATCTGTGAAGCAGTACATGCCCAAGTAGAAAAGTGGATAAAAGGGGAAAATAATTGCTTCCAAAGACCATTCTGATCAGTTTCTCATTTAAAGAGTGTAGGGAAAGGGAGGGTGAGCAGACAGAGCACATACTTATGTCAATGAATGTTTGAGCAGGCATGTGGAAGATGATATTGATTTGTTTTTGAGAGCGAGAGATTTTTGTTGTTAAACACTGACTCGGCAACTCTTGCTATGAGATTGCTTCAGGAAATGTCCCACAGAGTGTTGTGTCTGTTTAAATCACCCAGTAAAAGTAAGTAGCAGTAACTGCAACATGATACCAGTAAGGTTATTTTGAGAGATATCTGCAGCAGGAGGTAGGAAGATGCAGAGTACTTATAAGAGATCTAAGTGAGAGTTGGATGGCTGCCTGTACAACTGTATCATATGGGACTCGATGGAAAGGAGTATGGTTCCAGTCCTTATGAATGATGGCTACTTTTCATGATGCAGAATTATTAACAGCCATCAGGAAAAATATCCAAGATGTCATTAAATTGGACTGTGTATTTAAGGGTCTGGAGGCAGGTGTTTGATCCTCCTTGGTGCACATTTCATTTTTTTTTTTTAAATTAGTACATTCTCAAGCAGTGAGACATTTTTGTCACATCTTCTGGAGTGAGCACATAGTGATTTTTCTTTTTGATAAGCTCTATAAAGACAGCAAGCTAATCATACCGTTCAAAGATGTTGTAGTTATGAGAACATGGGATCGATATACATGTTAAGGTCCTAACTGACACTTTCTTTATAGTTGTCTTCTCAGTAGAAAAGTTTACCAATAGATGATGCTATTTTTGTGATGTACTATTTCCTCGTCTCCTATTAGGGAATGCTCTGCTCAGTTTTAATTTTTAAATCTCCTTTTTATCTCTCTATCTTTGGCATTCTCAGTAGAATGCAGGATATCTCCCTCACAATTAGAACATTTCAGTGTTTTGCTCTTACAGTCTTTGTTCTCATAATCTTCACCGCCACATCAGACACAGATGGCAGAGCCATGACAAGAGGTTTGAGATTGGCCACGCCTTTTACATTTAAAGCAACACAAAGAGTTTGGGATGTTTAGATATCCTACTTTCACAGATGTTGGTGTTCAGGTCTGTTGAAAGTAAGGATAATATTCCAAGTGGGACCAGGTGACCATCGCTATGTATGAGTATTTTCCTCGTGGCTATCACCCCTTTGTCTTTCATCTTGGAGCAGATCTCTTCATCAGGAATGTTAAGGAGATCCCACTTCAGTATTACTCTTCAAGAGTAGTTCAAAGTTTTATGACGGGTAACTGTCACTAATATTCCTTCAACAGATGCTGCATGAAGGAGTTATTCTGATTGTGTCTGAGCTATGGTTTCTACAATTTCCTCTGAATGAAGCTTCTTGACTGATTTTCTAGATTTTACCAAACCCCTTCCGGATGACGAAGGGCGATATTTTCCCAAGTGTAATATTAAAAAGGTTGATATGATACTTGCTGCCTTGGATGTTTTTTGCTTAATCATTTGTTTTCAGTTGATGTTTCAATGGTTTCTGGACATAGCTGGAAGCTTGTGCATCCTTAAAACAAAAGAATGAAAAATTATTCATTCTCAAAGGGAATTTGATTCAGTTCCAGAGCTACCCACCCACCAACATGCAATGACTGCAATAGAATGCAGAGCTACTCTTGACATTATAACAGCAACATACCAAGCCTTGGGCCAGTTTCTGGACCACGAGAAAGAAGACTTACTGGAACACTGCTGACCCTTGCAAACAAGCCCACTAGCTGATTGATCCTGGCCAGACCATGTAGGACTGCTTGTCTTGCCAAAGCAGATGCAAAAGTAGTGCAAGACTAGAGTTCACAGGTATCTCTTTCAATTCTATCTTGATTTACAATTCAAAGATACAGTAGTCCCCCCCCCCGGAACGTATCCCTACAGGGGGATACGTTCCAAGATATATATTTCCCAACAGATAGTACCAAACCCTATACCCAAACCTTTGCCGAGCACGGATTTGCAGAACGCGATTTTGCACATACACGTTATCTTAATTGTTTCCATTTAATTTGTCCAACACTAGAATTTCATTCATACGCGGTACACTGCAGAGCATAGGCCGGCAACCCTGCTTGGCGCTGCCCGCTAGCTGAGTGAACAAGGCCGAGTTGCGATCATTTCACTCATGTTAGAAGAGCTGTAATCACTTATTTATCAGTGTTTATCCTCTTCTCCTTTTGCATTTGTATTTCTTTTAATTTCAAAAATTCAATATGACATCTAAGAGGAAGAATGATGATACAGCAGCAAAAAGATGCAAAGTTTTGACATTATCTCAGAAAACTGAAATTTTTGATAAGTTGAAAAATGGTACACGTGTTTCATCGCTTGCAAGAGAACTAGCTACAAACGAATCAAGCATAAGAACAATACGGGAGAATGAAGAAAAGATTCGGTCTAGTGTCAAAGCTTCAGGCCATACTTCGGCAAAGGTTGCTCAAGTTTCAAGAAGAATTCCGCAATTGGAAAAGATGAAAAAAATATTAATAGCTTGGATTGACAATCAAGTAAACGAAAAAGGCTCAGTTGTGGATGGTGTTGCTATTCGAAACAAAGCTTTAGATTTGTTTTCTTTCGTTTTAAATAAAGATGGCCAATCGTCAGAGAAAATTGACTTTCAAACAAGCAAAGACTGGCTTGAAAACTTTAAGCGTCGTTTTAATTTGCACAGTGTAAAGCTTCAGGGAAAAACTGGCTCTGCAGATAAAAAAGCAGAAGAGAAATTCAAACCCCAATTTTTGAAATTCATTGAAAAGAGGGGTTACGTTCTGCAACAAGTTTTTGATGCAGATGAGAGGCCTATTTTATAAGCGAATGGGACAATGAACCTACATCTCAAAGACACAAAAGGTTGCCCCAGGTTTTAAAGCTTTTAAGGATAGACTCACTTTGCTTTTTTGTGGAAATGCATTAGACGACTTCAAGTGCAAGCCTCTGCTAATTTATCGGTCTAAAACTCCTCATGCATTGCAGGGAAAAAATTTTGAGCAATTGCCCGTTGTGTGGAAGTGGAATAGAAAAGCTTGGGTAACAAAAGCCCTCTTTAATAACTGGTTTGAAAATTCATTCGTTAAAGAAGTCAAGCATTACTTAGAACAGCAAAACGTGTGCTTTAAAGTTCTCCTAATTCTCAATAATGCTCCAGGACATGATGCTGAAGCCCTCACAACATTGCATCCAAATGTAGAGGTTTTATTCCTCCCACCTAACACCACTTCCTTAATCCAACCAATGGATCAAGGGATCATAAAAACATTCCAAGCCTATTATGTCAGGCATGTTTACACCTCTGCAAATAAAGCACGACACGCTAATGGCATTTTGGAAGCGATTCAACATAAGCCACTGCATAGAAATGATTAAACTCGCATGGGAACAAGTGAATTTATCAACATTGAATGCTTGCTGGCATCAGCTCTGGCCAGAAGTTGTCAACAATTTTAAAGGATTTCCATCGATTGAAAATGAAGCCAAAGAAATCGTACAAATTGCAAAAGCAATTGGCGACGAAGGATTTTCAGATATGGAAGAAGGAGAAGTCAAAGAATTAATTGAGAATGACAATCGAGAAATGACGAATGAAGAATTGAGTGATCCTGTAACACCAGCTGAACGCAGCGATAGTGAAGAAGATAAAGCGCCTTTAACTTACAAGAAGTTAAACGAATTGTTAAAAAAGGCACAGGAACTGTCTGATTTTGCAATGGAGATTGACCCAAATGAAGAAAGAAGAGGACACTTTATGAAAGGCATTGAAAAACTCTGCGCTCCTTACCGCGAAACTTTTAAAGAGTTGCATCAGTCATTGTCCCAAGCAAAAATCACTAGCTTTTTAAAAAAATAATTGTATCATGTACCTACTTATTAAGGAGTAATAAAAATCCTTTCAATTAACATTTGTTTCATTTTCCCCTTTTAATTACAACAATATTTAGGTTAGTTTCAATTATACATACATACTTTCTTAATTTGAACTATACCTAACACATTTTTTCCATAGAAAGTTAATTTCGCAGAACACGATTTTGAATTGCGCGCAATGTATTAATGACATAACCCCCGCGTTCGGTAAGGGTTTACTGTGTGTGTGTGTGTGTGTGTGTGTGTGTATACACACACACACACACACACACTATGTATTTTCCTATACATACATACCTATGATAAAATTTAATTTATAAATTAGACACAGTTAGAGATTAACAACAATAAAATAGAATAATCATAACAACATACAGTACTGTAATAAAGTTATCTGAATGCGAATGGAATCTCAGCAACCTCAGCACACATTTTTTTTAGGCTTCTCTTTTGGCATATCCAAATTGCCACCATTACTACTCTTGCACTTTGGGGCCATTGTTAAGTAAAATAAGGGTTATTTGAATACGAGCACTGTGATACCATGACAGTCGATCTGATAACCAAGAACTACTCAGAATAGTGTACAATTCCAGACATTATGAAAGGCTGCAAAGTGCATGTAGCTTTCTCCACTTTTGCAACGAGTTGCCCTGGTGTTGGACTACCTCTGGGATCAGCCGAATTCTCTATTACTAAAAGAAAGAGCCACACAGCTTCATTTCAGCAATGTAAAATTACATAGGCAAAGTGGATATTAGATCCAACATTATTTCAAAGCCAAATGTTTGTAGAGACTACGAAAGTTTTGGAAGTTGACTTTCGTAAGTTAATATCTTCAGACTGGGAGGGGTTGACCACAGATAGCAAACCTGCGGTTAATGAAGGACTACTGTACACTGTATTGCTCAATACAACATCCCATTTACACATTTTCCCTCACATTTTTAACAGCTTTTCTCGTGGAATCTCTTTCTAGATTTACAAAAGGCCCTTTCCAGATTTACAAAACTGGAATATCGATCCTTGTTATATTACCATGATTTCTCTATTTGTTTTAAAGTGAAAACCTGATCCTAACAACCTCTGTTTGGCTGGAACCAGGCTTTTCTTCTTCTATAGCTGCTGTAGTGCAATCGGAAGAACAGCAGAACATTGCACCCTTTGATTGGAAAAGACTTAGGTTTGATTCTTGTCATGACAAGGGGAATCTTTATATGGACTTTTTCAGTTGAAGGTGAGTTAGCCGACCCAATACGGTGGTAACGGGGTTTTCCCCCTTCTGGAAACTAGGGTTTTTCATCCTGCATACAGACAAATCGGTCTTCAGAACACACGCAATTTACAGACAAAAAATACCGTTGTTGGTGATGATGGGCGATAGATGGAGTTTAAGGTAGTAGTGTCGTAATTGGAGAATTAAGTAGTAGTGGAGAGGATGAGTTGTATTTAGCGAAGTAGTGTGCCCTCCCATGTGACACCTCCTTGGACTCCATGGAGGTGTCACATAATAATAATAAAAAGCTTCCCTTACACAATTTTTTTTAACCTTTTCTCAAGCATACCCACATAAATCTTACCACAAACACTCAGTAGAGAAATTGCTCTGTAATTCTCACATTTAGTTTTGTTTCCATGGTTACAGACAGGTACTATGAAAGCTCTATGACAATCATCTGGAATTTGACCATCTGACCAGGCCTTCTGAATTACAAAGTGTAGCCATTCTAAAACTTTTATAATTTTTATGCATTTCTGAATGAATATCATCTATGCTGGATGCCTTTCCATATTTCAGAGGGTCGAATTCCAGATGATTGCCATAGAGCAAGAGAAAAGCAGTTAAAAATGCTACAGTGAAAATGTGTAAATGGGATGTTGTATCGAGCAATACAGTGAATATTTGAATTGTAAATCAAATTAGAATTGAGGAAGATGGTTCCATTGCTAAATCAAGATGAGACAAGGGTGCACATTATCTTCACTTATTCTCGTTATCATTTCTGATCCCTTTGACAGTACTCTTTCTTCCATATCCAAGTTTTCTCACTAGCCCAGAATATTTTGCTACTTTCCTGATATTTATTTCCCCATGTTCTTACCAGTCTTTCCATGACTTTTGTTTAGCTAGTTATGCATAGTGCTTTGCTTTCTTACATTTTTCTCTGTATTCTCTCAGAGTACAAGCTGACTTACCAGCAAGATTATCCTTCTAATTTTACCTGGCCTATGTGTGCACATTTCCAGTCCCAGACTCAATATCTGCAGTAGCTTGTACATGTTACTCTTTAACTTGGCATTGCGTTTCAACATTTTTTCCAGACACTCAAATTTAAACAAATTTGCAGGTCTTTTATGATTTAACTGACAGTGTTTTTGAGGGTTTAACACATTAAAACTACTAATGTAATAATTCTCATGGTAGTGATGTCCTCTTATCTTCTAGCTATAACCTGTAAATTGCAAACGCTAAATTAATTCGCTTAAATCTGCATAACTACAAAACTACATCTCTGTTTGCACAAGTTGAAGTGACAGTACTGTTAAACAAATATGCCTCTGATACTTTCTGACATTTGTGTCGGTTTGCCCATAAGACCCATGCTAAAAGTAACCAATTAGAGAATATTAAACTGGAATGGGTTAGAGCAGTGTTTCTCAATGTGGGGCAATTAGAAAATGATGTTGCATTCGTCACCTCATCACTGATATACTTAAAACACTCACCATTGTCGGCAAGAGGAGACATCAAAATCTTTGACGCGTTGAGGGACATGATCCAAAAAACGTTGGGAAATACTGGGTTAGAGTAATATTGGAGTGGAGACACTGAAGAAATTACTAATGAAAATAAGCTACAGGTATGGTTTATCATATACAGGGTGGTTCAAAATTCCACGTACAAACTTCGAGGGGAGGTAGAGAACATCAAAATCAACCATATTCACATAGGAAAGCATGACCGGAAATGTCATCCGAAAGTGATAGGTGGTGCTGTTCGCCAGCGCTCCAGATGAGCAATTGGGGTTTCCTCATTCAAGCTTTACTGCATCACCCAATGTTTGCGCATTTGCGTGCACTACGGATCATTCAGGGATCGCAAGCATGATAGTGGGCGGCCATGATCGACGCAAAATCCCGCCATGGAAGAGGAGGTGTTGCATGTGATGGACAATAATCCAGAGACAAGCACACATGCCGCTGCCTCTGCTATAGGAGTATATTGATCCATTGTATTGCGCATTTTGCACTCCGAGTCCTTACATCCATTTCATCTACAATGTGTCCAGTTAGTGATGACCGAAGATTATCCTCGATGTGTGGAATTTGCGCAGTGATTTCTGCAGAAAATTGCCATAGACCCAGGTTTTCCAACCTGTGTTTTGTTCATGGATGAAGCTTCATTCACCTGCAAAGGAGTTTTTCAATCACCACAATACTCATGTGTGGACCCATGAGAACCCACACGCTGTGCAATCACATGCTGCACAACAATGCTTTGCCATTAATGTATGGGCAGGTATTGTCACTGACTGTTTAGTCAGCCCATACCTGTTATCACCCCGACTGGACTCCCTGAAGTATCACACCTGTCTGGAAGAAGTTCTGCTGGATTTACTGAACAACGTTCCAATGACTCTGCGCCGGAAGATGTGGTTCCAACACGACGGGGCTCCAGCTCATTTTGGAATTTCTGTGCATCAGTATTTGGACAGGTCCTTTAGGGCTCGATGGATTGGGTGTGGTGGACCCATCGCATGGCCCCACACTCACCTGATTTATCCAACATTGATTTCTTTCTGTGGGGGACCCTTAAAACCATGGTGTACAAAACGCTGTTGCCTCTGACATGGACCTCATGACAAAAATCGCCATCTGCGCTGCTAATATCCGAGAAACTCCAGGTATTTTTGAAAATGTATGGCAATCAATGTGTCGTTGGTATCAGGTGTTCAGTAATGGCGTGAATTCGAGTACCTGATGTGAAACCATATTATGTATCCAACTACTACTATTGAACTGTTCGGTTACACCTAATAAAGTTTTTTACACTACTTGCTGCCTTGTGTTATTTCTGTATCTTTTGTGTCCCTGTTAGTACCTTCCAGTGGTGTTTCCGGTCATGCTTTCCTATGTGAATATGGTTGATTTTGATGTTCTCTACCTCCCTCAAAGTTTGCATGTGGAATTTTGAACGATCCTGTAATTCATTTTTATAGTACATTCAAAAATTACTGACTGCAAATTTGAAATTCTGAAAACAAAAATTTTGTGCATGTAGTTACTACCTATGTGAGCTCCCTTTTTGACCAGTGAACACACACGCACGCACAGCTTCGAGGGAACATTGCTTGCAGAGAGTTTTGATATACTTTCTTCTTTTACTTGACTGCTTCTTTTAACTTCCTGAGTCCACCATAGAGTATTGATTTTTCTATCTTTGCAGAAAACCTCATCACATGCTTCTCTGACTGAATCATTCAATGTTCTCTTTAGGGTCTGCCAATGGAGATCCAAAGTATGTCCCTTATTTTTAAATTCTTCCATTTTTTTCTTGAATAGCATTTGTGTCTACAGTGACCAGAATCACCTCTTAAAGCTGCTCAACTTTAATTCATTTTAAAACTTTCTTAAACACTTTTCTTTTAAATATGATATTCAACTCTATCATGCTCAAAACTAAATGGTGATCACTTCTAATTTCAAATCCTCTATATACCCTTATGTCCTGAACCAGCTTGAAGATATTGATATCCATAATTTGACTGGAGAAAATACGGAAGGATGAAGCATGAAAGAAAGAGTGAATGGAGAAAAGCATAAAAGTGTGAGAAATTGAAAAAAAAAAAAAAAAAAAAAAAAAAGAGAGATAGTATCATATGGAGATTTGATGATAAGAGGTGTAATTAATGAGAAAGTGATGAAAGTATGTTTTCCAGGTGCAAAGATAAGGATGTTAGTGATGCTGTAAGTATGCAGAAGAATGAAGTGAATGAGTTGATTGTATTGGCTGTCACAAATGAAAGGTGAGAAACATGCAACGAGAGAAGATGTGAAAGAGTTGTTATTGGAAGCAAATATGAAGAGCAAGAAAGTAAAGATTGTGAGTCTGGTGCCTTGGCATCATAGGACATAACTGAGAAGGGCCAAGATTGCCAATGAGAAGATTCTGCAGGAGGAACTGCAGTTTATTGATGTATGGAATGAGTTTGATGGATATAAGGACTTATATATGCCAGATAGACTGCATTTGAATGGTTTTGGAGTTAAATGTTTGGAGAAAGTGTAGTTTAGTGACCTCATCTCATCTCATAAAGGTCGAAACTAGTCTGAGTTTCGACCTAACGGACATGTATAATGCATAGCATTATACATGTCTGTTAGGAGATGTGCTTTGCATTATGGGATACTAAGGCAAGTGATGTGAGGTCATTAGCTTCTTTATACGAGTTGCCCCAGTCCTGAAAATAGTTCAGGCGCAAACTTGTTTGCTTACACTTGGATAAAGGATTAAACCAAGTATTTCTTGGTATCTTCAATTTATAGTACAACCAAGTGGAAAAACTTCCAACAACTTTCTATAGTGAGCAGCACAACTTTGTAAAGGGCAGGTCCTGTCTTAGTAACTTATTCACATTTTATAATAAAAGTGACAGCAGAATTGGATCAAGGTAATGGCTACACCATGATATTGCTCGACTTTGCATCTGACAGAATACCAAATGGAAAACTATTAGAAAAACTAGAGAGAGAATGGGAATGGATATGAGGCTAGTAGCATGGATAGGGGAATGGCTGATGGACAGACACCAAAGAGAAGTATATGGTAGGGTGGAGTCAAGGAGAATGACGGTGACTAGTGGAGTACCTCAGGGTTTGGTACCTAGGGCCACTACTCTTTAATTTGTTTATCAATGACATAGGGAAAGATTTAAGTGGGGATATTCAGTTGTTTGCTGATGATGCAAAGCTGGGGAGAGCAACAGTTGATAAAGGTGATGTAAATATCATGCAGGATGAATTAAATAAATTGGCACTGTGGGCAAAGGTCAATGATTGTCAATTTAATGTTGCAAAATGTAAGGTTATGCACTTTGGGTTGAAAAGGTTGCATATAGTGCATCATATTGATGGTACTAGTTTGCAGGAAATTGATGAGGATACTTAGGGATAATGGCAGACAAAGAGTTAAACTTCAGAGGGCATATTGTAAAAGTTGGTAAAATAGAATGAATTATTTGGATGTTGATAAACGCACTAACAAGTAAAGATAAGTTATTATTCTACTTCATAAGACTATAATTCGGCCATATCTTGACTACTGTGCACAGGTGTGGTCACCTAGGTTTCTTGGGGACCAAGGAGGTTATTGAAAAGATTCAGACGAGTGACCAAAATGGTGACAGGCCTGTCTGTGTCTATCCTCCCTACGAGGATAGGTTGAAGGTTTGTGGGTAAAAAAAGTTTAGCTGATAGGCAGAAAAGGGGGAACATGATAGAAACTTTTAAGATATTAAAGGAGTTTTACAATATTGATACAAACGAAATTTTTCAATATATGCACAATGGAAGTTATGTGAGAGTGTGGTTAGTAAGATTGTGCAGACCAGATTTTTTGCTTGGAAAGTGGTAAGTGAGTGGAATGGATTGTCAGAGTTAGTTGCGAGTTCCCTGATGGTGAATGGATTCAAGGAGAAGTGGGATAGGATTTGTGTGTATGATGGTTGATTTGATCTTCTATAATGAGTCTCCAAACTTCATGGAGATGTTGTAAATAATAATAATAACAACAGTCAATTATACTTTTCTTATTTCTTGTGTCTTCTTCCCCTGTGGATTTGTGCACATCTTTATATTTGTATGTGGTATTAGTAATGACTAATCCATGTCCTGAATGCAAATCCAGCAGGTGCTCTTTATATCTCCAAGAAGGACTAACTTTTCCTTTTATTTAAGCTGCCTTCTCTAATGTCTTCAAAAATTCATTCACTCTTTCTTTAGTTGAAGCTTCTATGGGACTACTAGCACAAATAAATCTCATTGTCCAGTTTCCCCTCCATTCGATATTTGCCCACACCATTCAACCCAATACTGCCTGCCATTCGAGAAGATTATTCTTGTATTTAGTGTGGAATGCTATACTTACTCTTAATCCCTTGATCATTATTTCTTAAATACACCATCTTGTATTTGTTGCTCAAAGAAATCTCATCTGTTTTTGTCTTATTTGGGTAACAACTAATTATGTCAATCTAGTACTTATCCAATTCTTCTACCAGTTCCATTTCTTTTTTTTTATTTTTATGGTGTCAATATTAGGCTTATTAATGATAAGTTGGGATATGTTCCAGTAGCTGACTTTCTGCTGTTCATCATGGTTCCTTGATGAAAACAATGTGCACTTTGTTTAACCAGGCTATGCTCAAGTCAGCATGAAATTCTATCATGCTTTTATCAGCATGTTATTTTGGTTTAATACCATTGAGAAAACAATTCATTGGCTAAATCTCAAACTGTCAGCCCATCCTCATTTATTCAGTATTCAGGTAGATTCCAACTAATTGGGTGCACCATGAGATGGTGAGGATTGGACATTAGGTCAGAAGTCCTTGTCAGTGCTCCACATTCCTTAAAAGGCTACATGGAGGTCTCCTCCATCCCAGTTATCCAGCTTTGACCTTCAAGTACCCTAAGAAAACTAAAAAAACAGAAAAACTTCCAGAGAATCAGGACTCATCAAGGGAAGGCCCTTGAAGATCAAAAAAGAGCCGACTACATCATGTGTTATGTTATTATTATTATACAGATACACCTCCAGGAAGTTCCTTATTATAGAAGGAGAGTTCTTGAATGTTATGAAATGCCTTGATACCTATCATGCTTCTCCTAAAACATTCATTCACAAAACGGACTTACAGCATCCACTCGCAGCATATTCCATTCATGAACCACATACAATTAAAAGAAGCTGGATCTTGCATTCTTCCTGACCACACCATATATAGTTTCCATAGCTTTCATCAGGGATGATCTTGAATTCTCCCAAAACCAACCATGAACTCAAAATTTCTTCTATATCTATACTGTAGATCCCCTTACCAGCTTGTATACTGTCTTTATAGGAGAGGTTTCTCAAGCTAGCTATTATGTTGGTTAGCTAGTGCTGTATCTTTGAATGTTTTTTTATCTGCATGAATTCAGGTGACCATATCTGAGCATAATAGTTCAGATGTGATTTTATCAAGACCTTATTAAGTGAGGTGTACTTCTGTATTTTTACAGGTAGGTGTATTTTTTGACATTGCAGTTCTCCAGTGTGATGCCTTTACTATTTCAGCAATGTGGCCTCTAAACATCCCCAGATTCCTAACTTTCATCAGCCATTTGTGGCAAACTCCCATGAATATAATATTCAATATGCAATGTCTCCTTTCCAAAATGCATAGCCTTGCACTTAGCACCATTAAACTGATATTCATTAATCTATCCACAGAATCATTCAATCTATTTTCTGCAATTTCTTTTGTTCTAGCCATTTCCTTTGTTATTTTCTGCAGTTTCTTCTATTCTGTCACATGCTCATGGGAATGGATTTGGGGAGGGGATCAATCTTTTACCCCCTAAATTCGAGACTACAAGGGGTTTGCTACAGCAATTATGAATTGTACTAACAGTAGTATGAGAGGTGGCATGGAAATAATGGTCATATTTACATCACTGGGTAGATAGTTGCAGTAGGCTCTAGTTTCAGAGTGAAGGTGTGCTGTGATTAACCATCTGAAAAAAGCAGACAAACAGTTCAAAATGGCAGCTCTTTTTAGATGCACATATGAAGCAAGTATCAACTGAATTCCTTATTGCTAAAGATGTAAGTTCAATGGAAATTCAGATCCACATGCTGATGTCAGCAGTTTGACACTTTTTCTTCTCCATGACAATGCTTGAACTCATGCCAGTTTGCACACAAAGGATGAAAGTGCAACACTAATTAGACTATCTTCTCCAACGCACCCAAAGCCCAGATCATGCACCTTTTGAGTACTACCTGTTTAGCTCACTAAAAAATGCATTCTAAGAATGCCATTTTGCAGATGACAAGGAGTCATCTGCAAAATGTCTTCAGGGTGTGTAATGCACATGAAAGATAGAGGATTAATCCATATAAAATCCACTGTTGGTTAGTGTTTTTTCCAAGAAAAAAAAAAAAAAAGGAAGCATTTCTTTTGTAGTGCTCCTTGTATTGTATGCAAGAGTATTATAACCTAATTGTATCATTATTGGACTGGTTAGCTAAACAGATAGTATACTTGTCTTCTAACTAACAAGCTATGGCTTTGAATCTCACTGTGGACATGGATATTTGTGAAAGCCTTTCTGGATAAACAATTTTCACTGCCTCTTCAGGCCACTTATTAGAGGCTTGAAAAAAGTACGATATTTGGTTTCTAGATTAGTGTTCCTGGATTAGGTAATCCAAGAACCCTAATCCATAGCCAACCCATACTACAGGTTTACAGACTTGCACAAGGTGGGATTCACAGTAAAAAAAAAAAATTAGTTTTAAAAAATCTATATCTGCTTTATGATTTTCTGCACTGAAATTCAAAATTGTGTCCTAAAAAGTATCTATGAAATCCACAAAATACCTTTCCAGATACTGATTTATATACTGTTTAAAGTCTGAAGTTTGTTATATAACTCTAAGATATCTTTAAACTTTAAATGCTTTCTCTGGTGAATATTAAGATCTAAATTAGGGACCTTTGTATTCACCAGAGAAAATTTCACAATAGGCAACAAAATGATAAATAATGAGAATATCCATTTCAACATTAGTATAAAATTCAACAAATCAACATCCAAGTTATGAAATAAAGTACCAAGAAGAAATCTGAAGAAAGTGAGAATTGCTATACCATGCAACCAGTAGTTGAAAATTCAGGTATTGATGTGAAATCACAAGGTACATAACTTTTGAAAGGAAAGAAGTGGATTTGAATCCCATTTAAGATGGTAGGAATATTTATAAGGAATTTTTCAAATGAAGGTTACTTTTAATCAGTCATATGGAGGGCAGTATTGCCTTTCATTCCTTCCTGCAAAATATATAAAACAGACAAAAAACACATGCAACTGAGAGATAAAGCAGACTACATAGAGAGGACTAACTGCCTATCATATACTTTGTTAAAGACCAAGTTACTATGCTGGTAGTTGATCATTGAAAGCAAAGGTCTAACTTAGTATCTATGGGTGCTTAAGGGTCAAAGTGTATAACTGAGAGGAGACCTCCACATAGCCTTTAAAGGAATGCGGAGAACCAACCAGGGCTTCTGGCCTAATGTCCAATCCTCACCTTCTCGTGGTACACCCTGTTGGGTAACTATCTGGATACTGAACGAACAAGAATGGGCTGGCAATTTGGAATTATTGCCAACCAAATTGTATTCTTATTAGTTAAACCAAAATAAAAAAATGATGGTACAACATGACAAAATTTCATGCCGGCTGGGGCATCACCTGGTTAAACAAGGCTCCCCGTTGTTTTCGCCAGGGAACCAGGGTGAACAGCGAAAAGTCATCTACTGGAACAAATCTGAAAACACACCCCCTAACTTAACATCACCAGAGTTAAAGATCGGTACTATCAACATAAGAAGCCTGAATGGCAAAGAAATGGAGCTAGCTGAGGAATTAGATAAGTACCAGATCGACGTAATAGGGATGACTGAAACAAAAAAGACAAAACCTGGTGAGATCTTTCTGATCAATAAATACAAAATGTTATATTCAGTCAATGACAATCAAGGAAAAGAAGGAGTAGCCATAGTATTCAACACTAAATATGAGGCTAATCTTCTTGAATGGCAGGCAGTCTCAAGTAGAGTGATGTGGGCAAATATCAGAATGGGGAACTGGACAATGAGACTTATTTGTGCCTATGGTCCCACAGAAGGTTCTACTAAGATAGAGGTGGAGGAATTTTTTGATGCTTTAGAAAAAGCAACTGACACAATGAAAAAGGAAAAGTTGCTCCTTGTTGGGGATCTCAATAGCAGAGTAGGAAATGATTGTCACGAAAATATTTTGGAAAAATTTGGAGAAAAGAGCAAAGCTAATAATAATGGCAAATACCTGTTGGATTTCTGCTCAGGACATGGACTGGTTATTACTAACACCATGTTCCAACATAAAAATGTGCACAAATTTTCACATGGAGAGAATAGGCAAGGAATAAGAAAAGTCTTATTGACCATGTTATTGTTGATAGTGATGTGTACAGAGGATTTGAAATTGAAGTGATCAGTATTTAGTCTTGAGCAGGATAAAACTGAATTTCATATTGAAAAGAATAACATGTAAGAAAGTTTTAAAGCGAATAAAAGTTGAGCAGCTCTCAGATGTGAACTGTAGACTAACATATACAAAGATTATTGAAGAAAAAATGAAAGAGTTTGAGAACAGGAACCAAACCTTGGAGATTCAGTGGCAAGCCTTGAAGAAAACCCTGATTGATTCAGCCAGAGAGGCATGTGGTGATGTTGTCTGCAAGGATAGAAAAATCAGGACTCCATGGTGGACATAGGAAGTTAAAGAGGCAGTGAAGGAAAAGAAGAAATCATATCAAAAGTTCCTGGCAAATAAGTCAGTTTTTGCTCTTAGAGAATACAGAGACAAATGTAAGAAAGCGAAACTGTGTAAAACTAGCTAAACAAAAGTCATGGGAGGACTTTGGCAAGAATATAGAAAATAAATATCAAGAAGGTGGCAAAATATTCTGGAGGTTGTTGAAAAAGCTTAGGAATGGAGGAAAGAGTGTTGTAAAAGGAGTTAGAGATGATGAAGGTGACATGAAAACGGGAGAAAATGATATCCTTGAAGTATGAGTAATTACTTCGAAAAATTGCTAAATGAAACAAGCAGTGATAGCACAGTGGTAAAAAACACTCAACAGTCATACAGTCAGGAATAAATATCCATACTTGAAGTAGAAAAAGCCATCAAAGGCTTGAAATGTGGAAAGGCAGCAGGAGTAGATGATATTCGACCAGAAATGCTGAAGTATGGTGGAATAAAAGTCTTACAGTGGCTGCACTGCATTGTTCAGAAAGCCTGGACAGAGGGACGAATACCCGATGATTGGAGTAGAGCTCTAATAGTGCCCATATATAAAAAGGGAAATAAAACTGAATGTGCGAATTACAGAGGTATTTCCCTACTGAGTGTTCCTGGCAAGATCTATGCAAGTATACTTGAGAAGAATTGTGGAAGAAAAGCTTGGTGAAGAACAAGCTGGATTCAGGCCAAATAGAGGCTGTCAGGATCAGATCTTCACTTTACGACAAATAGTCGAGAAAGCTTGGGAATATAACAAAGATCTGTATTTAAGTTTTGTCGATTTGGAAAAGGCATATGACGAGGTGCCAAGAGAGAAGCTATTCAATAAGCTACAGTTATATGGTGTCAATGAGGCATTATATCAAGCAATACTTAGTCTGTATTTGAGTTGTAAGTCGGCAGTTAGAATTGAAGGATGTACAGGAAGATGGTGTAATGTTAAATCTGGTGTGACACAAGGATGCACATTATCCCTCTCTGTTATTCATTATCTATATGGATCACATTATGAAGGAAAGTGGTATTAAACATGATATCAGAATTGGAGATGTTAATGTCAGCTCTTTGCTTTATGTGGATGCTGTTATACTTCTGAATAAATCCGCTACAAGTTTGCAAGATTCCCTTACTAAATTGAATAACTGTTGTAATAGATATGGTATGAAGGTCAGCATTATAAAGACAAAGACAATGAAAATAGGTAGAATTGTTGAAAATGTCAACTGTGTTGTGAATGAAGAACCTGTGGAACAAGTAAAACATTTCAGCTACTTAGGCACAATTTTTAGTGAAGATGGTAAATTGAATATGGAAATAGACAACATAATCAACAAAGCTGGCATGGTAGGAAGTCAATTGAATAAATTCATATGGAATAAGAGAGAAATTAGTCAGAACACTAAATTAGCTGTATACAAGACAGTGTTCAAACCAATTTTAACTTATGGATCAGAGAGCTGGGTGAGAAGTAAAACACTTGACCAAAGACTAGAGACCACAGATATGAGAGTCCTAAGAAAGATTAGAGGCATGAACATATGGCATTAATGTCAATATCATATTAAAAACGAGGATATTAGGAATGAACTTGACATTGTCAGCATCCAGCAATGTTAGCAGAGCTAATCTCAGGTGGTTTGGTCACTTAAACAGAATCAGTGAGGAAAGATTAGCAAAATCAAGTGTTCTCTGCCAGGTTGGCAGTAAAACGACCCAGAGGAAGACCTAGATATAGGTGGATTGATATGGTACAATGTGCCTTAGACGATAGAAATATAAGATCTGATAATATTGGAGTCTTGACAAGTAACAGACTGATTTGGAGGAAAATTGTAGATAGGAAGTTAGTAATGATGTAAATTTTTCATGTAGTACTATCATATCCTGTACACTACTTGAGGGTACATATCAGGAATTTGATGATGATGGCACATCCATGATATTAAAGTGATAGTTCCCAGCTACTCAGTAATTCCATGGAAGGAACTACTTAAAAAGTAAGAGAAGAAAATTGTTTGTTCTGTTGTTTATATTATGCCTGGATAACAAAGGCTATGAGGTGAGTGCACCTTCTGCAAATTTTCCAACATGCTCTGGCTCTTTATGCTATAGGGAATGAAACTTGAAATTCTGACAGGAAAATCCTGTCATCTCTGAAAAGCATAAAGTCCACTTTAGATAAAAAGTTTGCATAAATGTTCCTCTCATTACTATAAGAAAGGGTAAAAATATTGAAAAACAGGAGAGATAACAAAATGTAATGGGAAGTGTTGCTAAAAAAAAGCGCAAAGAAATTATGCCAAGAAGGAAAACTAGCCAGAAAATGGAAACTAAATAATATATTAAGAAAATCACAGTACATGCTAAAATAAAAGTTTAATATAAAATGGAAATGTAATGAAAATATTTTAAAATATGAATAGGATATACAAATATTCTAATAATGCTCTGGACAGCATATGGCAAAATAAATAGGTCATAAATAAATAAATTGTTGTGGAGACTACCATTTTAAAAATAAAATCATTACTGTTTCACCATCATATTATGCTCATCATGTGGAGTACACACACACGATGGCTAGAAATAACAGGGCTATGGTAAATAGGTTCTTTTTGATCATGCCATGAATACTCTACATAGAATTGACTGGAAAGGCATCTGTTCTTGACATTAAATTTGTGCTCATACCAAAATGTGGTATGAGCACAAATTTAATGAGGCCTGTGAAATTCTTATCAACCATTTTTATTTTTTTAGGACTGTAGTATCTAGGAACTCTGCTTTAATATAAACATGTTAAATTATTAGGTCACTAATATTGCTGTATTAAAAGTAGTAATATGGATAACCGTTTATATAACTTTGATGTTTTCCCCCCTCCCCTTACTAGATATTAGGCTTAGAATAACAGTTGATCAAGTCATTGTCACTTTGGCGTACTGTTCAAAATGTAATATAGCTTGTCTTTGTGTGTGCACACACGTGCACTCCAGATGATGACCTTCGTATGAAAGTAGAAACATCAGGAAAATTAAAGTAATTATTCCTAACATGGTTGTAGTCTCCATAATTTACAAAATGAATGCTGATCACCGTGTAACATTAAAAGAAAGGATAAACATATTTCTGTTTTAGCAAAATTTGTTTCAAAAAAGATGTGACATATATATTGGCGCCTTAAGTATCTGTAATTAAGAATAAATATTGTCAATTTCTTGTAAAATTTTACTATGAACTGATATGAATTAATGTTATGAATGATAACCATGGGATACAACTCATCCACAATACTTTATGTAATTTCTATTGGATCATAGATATGCTTACCCTATTTGTCTGGGGTCACTTGTCAGAAATTTACCTTGCTTTTCTGATATAATTTGTACTCTTCTGTATTAAGATATGCTCCTAGCTAAACTTGGAAACATCCTAAGTGACCAAATAAGAGAATACTCATTCCAGTATGTTTACGTGGCAGCCATGATGAAATTAATATTAATATTTTGTACATTAATTCCAACCGACCATATTTACTTTCTTCTGAGGACATAGCAAAAAATATGACATAGGATACCTTCAATCAAAAGAGTAATTTGCAATATATTGCACATATACTACAGTAGCACCCCCCCCGCCTTATCAGCAGGGTGATATGTTCCAAGTCCTCCTCCGCCAAGTGGATACCTGAAACCACGGATAGTACCAAACCCTATATATATATATATATATATATACTATGCTTTTTCCTCTACCTATGATAAAGTTTAATACATACCTTTCATACATACCTATGATAAAGTTTAACTTATAAATTAGGCACAGTAAGAGATTAATAACAAAAACATAATAAAATAGAACAATTATTGTATAGCAATATACTGTAATAAAAGTAATGCAGCGACACATCCGCTGCAGCTCCAATAAACTCCCATGTTAGCAAAATGATTGGAAGGGAAGGAAGGAGTTTGACTTTTAAAATGGAATAATTCAAAATGTACTGATGAGCCATACATTTTTTTGGTTGCCAGTTATAACTAAAAAGGTAAGAAACTGCATGAGATGCAAAGTTTGAAATTTTAGGTGTATTCAATTCCTACCAATTTTAACCCTAAGTGACTAATGGGTGGGTAGTATATATATAGTACAGTAGATATGTTGGACAAAGGGATGATTCACGTCCCAGTTTGACCTCAGGTAACTGAAACTGTGGAAAGTCAACTTGCAGATAAGGGGGGGGGGGGATATTTGTATAAGTAATCATACAGTGAAGATACCTGTTTCTACATACATACCTTAAGATATTCTCTAAGTTTTGGATAAACTCTTGCTATGCCTATCATAACTGAGAGTGTACCCTTATCAGGAAATTTTACTGTTATAGCATTTTCTACAGCAGGGAATGTGGTTAAATTATAACCCTGGGCCTTCATCTTCATTACTGTTTCATCTTTCTCATCTGTTCCATCATCAAGTATTGCACCAATAGCATAACGCAAATTTTGTTCTTCTACCTAAATAGTAATAAAAAATATTTAAACAAATATGTTAAATGTTATATTTTCACCTAAAAAAAGCATAAGCAATTTAAGAAAACATCTACTGAATGAACCTATTTTAAGCATAATGTTATATACTACAAATTATAATAATAACATTTATTATCTGAGACTTCCAGGGAGTTAAGGACTCATCAGAGACCATAGATTGGTAACCCATACTACATGTCATGCTTCTCTTGAATTCATTCAGAGCAGATGCACTTGCTACTTCATCAGGCAAACTGTTCTGCTCACTGCTCTGTGAGAGAAAAATCTACCTCTCACTCCGTTCTTAACCACACATACAAAGTTAACTTCCATGGATATTTCCTGTGTCCTCTAACCAATTTCCATATAGCAAAATTTTTCATCAATTAATAACCTATAACATCCTTTCAGAAGTTTATAGACCTCTATCATATCATCCCTCTTTCTATTGTTTGGCAGGTTCTGCAGTCCACATATTCTCAATCTGACAAAACCCTAGGCTTTCATCTTCATTACTGTTTCATCTGTTCCATCACAGTAATGACCTTGTAATTAACATTCCACAATCCTGTGGGCAGCTGCTTGTCTGGGTTGCTTTATAGGAGAGTGGTTGATTATTTTTTAAATTATTATTGTATTTAGTAAGGCTGTTTCCTTGACAATTTCCAGTTCTTGTTTCAGAGATTCTTTGGAAGAACAATTCTTGTGTACTCTGGATACTAGGAATTTTACGATGTCATATTTTTGAGATGGATGGTGAGCTGATATATTGTGGATATAAAACCTGAAAAAGTCAGTTTTTCCCATATACAATAATAATCCAAAAAATAATCCACAACTCTCCCATAAAGCAACCCAGACAAGAAGAAGCCACAGGACTCCAATACCATATATTAAAGGCATCTCTGAACGTGTGGCAAAAATTATGAAAAAATATCAACTCGTTGCTACTTATAAACCATTAACCAAATTCATAACCTGTTACCATCTCCAAAAGACAAACTCTCACCAATGATGCTACCTAGCATATACAAGTACCATGTAACTTGTCTTACTATGGAGAAACAGGAAGATCTATAAATAAACATATCTCTGAACATCAAGACCATGTCCACATCTTATCAAACCTAACAAATCTGGCCTTGCACAACATGGAATTAAAAATGCTAAGCTACTACATAAATCTATATAGAAACATGAATATTTATATAAAGAAAGTGCTGAAGCCCTACTTCATAGCAGAAACAAATGCTTACGAAAGAATGATTAGAGTGAATCTGTGTGTGTGATCGTGTGTGTTCTGCAGCATTCCGCATGTCCTTGCTGATCTCTCTCTCTTTACTAGTTTGGTTCAATGTATTGAATTTCAGGTATGTGTCACATTCCTATTCTTAAACCTTTTTTTAAAATAGTTTTTTTTGGCATTTTGTGAGAACTGTTTTTTCCCTCGAATATTTATTCATAATAGAGATTCATGGTTTAAACAACACATAAAAAAAAAAAAAAAAAAATTACATTTATTATATTTCACTGGTTTTCTACTCAGCATCTTCAGAGTGCAATTATAACTTATAAATACACAGTACTGAACTAAATAAATGTGGGAAATAAATAAATGAAATTGAACTAGTCCATACATGGAACTCTCTATGGGGCAGATAATTATAAAGTTAATTTTTGGAGAAGTCAGGCTATCAGGTCTCAAAATGACATTCTCCCAGATCTTTGGCAAATAATGCAACCATATTTGTTGAGGTTGACAACGAGTGCTTCAAAACTGATGCTAATTCTAAAAATAGTCTCTCTAAGACCTATAATGACTATGTAGTACCGATGTTTTCAACCATCTTTAATCCCATGTGAAGGAGTATTGATCTACCAATCATAACTTGAAATATTAATTAATGTCTGACAAAGTCAGCATGAAGCTTTAATTGCTGTCTCCATCCAGATGTAGAGTAGGAAGGCAACTGTTTCCTCAGATATATTCTGTAGCTTCTTGTTGACATTAGTTTTGTATGCATTAATATTAAGCAGATTGAAATGCCACCTTTAATTAATTTGTTTATTAAAGTTACAATTATTTATTATGCCTTCTGAACAGTTTTTGCATTTTCAACTAGTATATAATCTATTTCAGCTGTCAAGTTAATTAGAAAACACTATGTCCATGCTCTTTTTGGTCTCCTCTTCAAGAAGGAATTGTGTTACTGCCAGGGGTTTACTTAGTGCAAAGTAGACACACATTTTCCCACACATTTAAAGATATGAAGGCAACATTGCCCAATGCTCTGAACACAAAACCCCTTTGAAAATTAAAACACCCACAGACACAGTACAGTAATGACCATAATCCAGATCTATTCACCAACAAGCCCTTGTAGTGATATTGAAATCATTCATGCTCAGTGGTTGTGGAAGACATCAATGTCTCAAATAGGCAAGAGGCCATTTTACAAGACTCAATTTCATTCAAAATGCTTAAAAGAGGGCTTCAGTATCAAGCTGCAGCAAAATGATGGGATAGCTTTGAGCAATGTATGGCTTTATCACTAGACTGACAGCATCATGAGGATGTGGTTAGCCAAGTAGATGGCATTCAGCTATATGACCCATGGGCTATCAGTTCAATCCCATTATGGATGCCTGTGGATGTTTAAAGGTGATCGATAATTTTCTCTGACAAGTGCAAGAAGACTTCCCTGCTATCTGAGGTTTCAAGCAGGTTGAAAAACCAGTGTGATTAGTCTGGAGAAAGCCACATTATCTATTCCTTATTCCATCACCAGTACTAATGTGTTTACAACTTTCATGGGTAGGACTATTATAAAACCACTGCAGATATGACAAAAATAGCTGATTTCAATCCATGAATAGGTTAGTCTATTATTACTCACCTATTCAGTTTCAACTATAGATACTTGTAGGACAAACTTTTTTATCTTCTTAAATTTATTATTTAGCTGTGTTCATTCCAAACAGCTGATTGCAAAGTCCACAGGCATACAAGTGGTGACATAATCACCATTCCAATAAATTATGAATGAATTTTCAAATTTTAAATCTTGAATTTGAGCTAATTTAGTGATTTGACCAATTTCTCTTATTCAATATAAATTTATTTAGTATGGCAGGAGCCAAATGTATAAATTTATAAGGAATAAGAGTGAATCTAAGCACTAAAAACTTGCTATATACAAGACAATGTTCAAACTGATTTCAAATTATGGATCTGAGATTTGGATTAGAAATAAAACAGTTGATCAAAGATTATTGACTCTGATATAAGTGTTTTGAGAAAAATTAGGAAAGCGAACAGATGACATCAATGGCAGAATCATTGGCAGCCCGGCAAACCAAGGTGGTGTCTCTTGGTACAGAGAGGAAAAGAAGGTGCACATTGGAATGGATACCATATCGGGAAATAAGGACGCTTCAAGGGCTGATGTTCCTCCCGATCAAACCTCTAAAAGTAACTTAAGCTATAAACAAGCTGAAAATGAAAGATCGTCAGAGAATCAAAATTGCAACATGGAATGTGAGAACAATGAACAGATGTGGAAAATTAGAAAATCTCAAACAAGAAATGGACAAAGGAAAAATTGATATTATTATTATTATTATCATTTGCCACCTCCAGGGATCCAAAGACTCATCGAGGGAGAGTGTGCCAACAGCATAGAACGATTGATCCCCTTCCAACTATTAACTGCACTCAAACTTGCTTAACTTTTTGCGTGAGCCATTAGTAGCAGATGCTCTACCAATCGACTAACCTTTGCTGGCAATGCACAGATTTGGTTGCCAAGTTTTCAAAAGGATGATGAGATGTTGGAGAGGATCCAGAGATGATTGACTAAGTTGGTTTCTGGTTTCTGAAATGTGGAATATGAGGATCATAGGGCTCTGTGAAGTCAGATGGGAAGGAATAGGTGATTTTTATAGTAACAAAGTAAGAGTAATTTACTCAGGTGGAGATAAAAAGGAAAAAGGAGTTTTTAATAAAAGAACAGCAAAGAACATCATTACCATAAAATGTTTGAATGGTGATTATGGTGATAAATTGAAGGCTGAAACCAGTGGACATAACAATAATGCAAGTGTATATGCCAACAAGTGACCATTCAGATGAGGAAATGTACAAACAATTACAAGAACTAATCAAGGAAGAAAAAAGAAAAGACTATATGATTATAATGGGAAACTGGAATGGAGTTTTGGGAGAAGAAGAGGATGGGAGTGTAGTAGGAAGATACGGACTAGGTAATAGAAATGAGAGAGGGGAAAGGTTAGTGGAATTCTGTAAAGAAAATAAGCTAATAATTACGAATACTTGGTTTAAAAAATCTAAGAGAAGACTATGCACATGGAAAAAACCAGGAGATACAGAAAGGTATCAAATTGATTACATTATAGTAAAGCAAAGATACAAGAATAGTGTAAAAAATGCATGCACATATCCTGGAGCTGATATTTACTTTGACCACAACCTACTATTCATAGAAATAAATGTGAAACTAAAGAAAATAAAAGAAGCTATGAAAAGTAAAAAATGGAACTTAGAGAAATTAAAAAATACCAAGGAATTTGGAAATAGATTGGAGAAAAAATTAGAGGAAACAAATTTTGTCAAAACTGAAAATCCAGAAAAGAAATGAGAACAAGTTAAAGATTAAAATAAAGAAGATATTGCAGAAGAACAAATTGGATATGTAAGAGCTAAAAGAATAAAAAAAAACCTTGGATAACTAATGAGATGATTTCTCTAATGGAAGAAAGAAGAAAATAGAAAAATAATGACACACCAGAAGGGAAAATATGATATAGAACCCTCAATGACAAATTGAGAAGGGGAAGCAGAAAGAAGTAGAGAAGATTGGCTTAAAAAACAATGTGAAGAAATGGAAAATTATGAAAGAATGGGAAGGTATGATCTTTTGTATGAAAAAGCAAGAAGAATGAATCACAAGAGAAATGGAATTCGAGCTAGAGGAATAGAAAAATAACGACATGAATGGATAAAATCATAAAGAATGGAGAAATCATAACTGAAGAAGAAGATAAAATCCTAATGAGATGAAAGGAATACATTGAAGATTTATATGACAAGGAAAATAGACCAAATGAGTTGCCATTAGAAGATACAAAGAAGGTAAGTGAAGATGATCTAGGCCCAGAGATTTTGAAGACAGAAGTAGAAATGGCCATTAACCACGCTACCGGCCAGGACGTATATATATGTCCACATTTCCATGGATGCGAAGTGCATGTTAAAATTGTAATACCATTGATATTACATGAGATTCATATCCATCATTAATTTCAATGATGGATATGAATCTATTTGATCTTTAATGGCCGGTAAGGTAGTTAAAGAACTAAAATGTGGAAAGGAAGAAGGAATAAATGAAATACCTGCAGAATTCTTGAAAACAACTTCAGAAGAATGAAACTGAAGAAATAACCAAAATAATAAATTTAATTTATAACAAAGGAGAATTACTAAAAGATTTTATGACCTTAATATTTATACCTATACCAAAGAAAAGTAATGCAGTGAACTGTAAAGATTTTAGAACAATAAGCCTCATTTCCCACACATCAAAAATATTATGAGAATCTTAACACGAAGAATTGCATCTCAGGTGGAAGAATTTCTCGGAGAAGATCAGTTTGGTTTCAGGAAGGGTAGGGGAACAAGAGGTGTGATTGGACTGTTAAGAATAGTAAGTGAAAGAAGCCTGGAAGTAAATAAAAAAGTAAATATCTGTAATATAGATTTTGAAAAAGCATTTGACTATGTAAAATGGGATAAGATGGAAAAGAAGGCTAATTATTTCACTACATAGGACATTCTTGTAGAAAGGCTTATACGTTGGTAACACATGATTATTAAATTATTTAAGGAATTTGCAACGTATACTGGAATATTAATTAAAAGAAACTTTAATAAATACTTCGGCAATGTCACATTGCCATCTTCATGGGAACATACAAATATGACAGGTGCATGCAGGAACTACAAAAAGCAAATGAGGCAGAAGAAAAGAAAATACTGTTGTTCCTGAAGTCCTAATGGAGCCACCAAGTGGGCTATATTAGTTTGTCTTGGCTGTTGGGCTGATGTTCTATTACTATTACTACGGGCAACTCCAGGGAGTCATTAGACTCATCGAGGGAGGCCCCAAATCATATTCATCACAACTATTCATCATACAGTATCTATCATACCTCGCCTTAAACTCATTCACTGTCACAGCATCCACCACAGACTCAGGGAGCACATTCCACTCATTCACTACTCTAAAAGTAAAGAACCCAGCTCTAACACCTTTACTAACCACACTTTTGCCCAGTTTCCATGGATGTCCCCTAGTCCTCCCGCAACCAGCACTGTTCTCAAAAATATCTTCTGAATTAATTTTATAGAAAGCCTTCAGTAATTTGAATATCTCAATCATATCTCCCCTCCTCTGCCTATCAACCAATTTTTGCAACCCACAAATCCTCAACCTGTTCTCATAAGGTGGAGATAAAAAGGTTCATTCCACAGACCTGCTATCATCTTGGTCACACGCCTCTGGATCCTCTCCACCTCCTCTCCATCAAGAAGAAACCTAGGTGACCAAATCTGGACACAGTAGTCGAGATGGGGTCTTATCAAGGCTTGATACAGAGGAACAATAACCTGCTTGTCTCTACTTGTCAATGTATTCTTCAGCAACCGAGTGATTTGATGAGCTGATTTGGCCACTTTTGCAATGTGTCCCCTAAATTTCAATTCCTTATCCACCAACACTCCTAAATCTTGTGCCTCATCAATTTCCTGGAGCACACTTCCACCAATGCAGTAAACTGCCGCCAATCTTTTCATCCCAAAATGCATAACCTTACATTTTGCCACATTAAATTGACATCCATTCTCCTTAGCCCAGACCTCCAATCTATCCAAATCATCCTGCAAAATTTTGACGTCATCTGCATTCACTATTGCTCTACCCAACTTCGCATCATCCGCAAAACAAATGAACTGTTCCTCTCAGATACTTTCCTATATCATTAATGAACAAATTAAACAGCAGTGGTCCAAGAACAGATCCTTGTGGCACACCACTAGTCACAGACCGTCTTGTGGACTCTACTCCTGAGTAAACCACTCTCTGATATCTCTCCGTCAACCACCCTCCTATCCATCTCACCAACCCCATGTCCATCCCCATATGCTGCAATTTACTGATTACAATTCCATGTGGTATCCTGTCAGAGGCCTTAGCAAGGTCCAGTAGAATCACTGTAAACCCATTACCCTTATCCAGTTCAGCCGTCACTGTGTTATAATACGTGAGCAAGTTACTGAGGCATGACCTACCCTTCACAAAACCATGCTGTCCCCGATACAGTATCCCATTTTCTTCTATCCAATCTTGTATTTTCCTCTTGACTATTTTCTCTAAGACCTTGATAATGATTCCCGTTATGCTGATTGGCCGGTAATTTTCAAAAGCAGCCTTGGAACCACCTTTGTGCAGCAGAACTATTTTCTCCTCTTTCCACCCCATTGGGACTGACCCAGACCCGAGGCTCAAATTAAACAAAATGGTCAAGAGCACTGACATACGACATGAGCTGGTATACCATCCAATCCCACAGATATATTGACATTGAGATTCTGTAATAGACTAGTTACCTCTACTTCATTCATCACAATTCCAGTATAAGCTGTTGGTTCTTCCATTCCTGCAAGGTCACCACCTGGATGATATACTCTTGCAAAGTGCTCGCTCAGTAATTACACAATATCGACTGATTCGGTTACCTCCCTACCCTCAGCATTTTTTAAGATCATTCTACCATGAGCATTTTTCCTTTTACTTGCAACATATTGAAAAAACTGTTTGGGATTCTCTTTAGCCTGCATGGCCAATTTTCTTTCGTAATCTGCTTTTGCTTTTCTTACCACCCTTGTTACCATCCTGGCCTGAGCTTTATACTGTTCCTGCGCCTGATGGTCACCTTTCTCTTTAAATTCCCTCCACAATTGTTTCTTTTTTTGCAGCTCAAGCTTAATAGCGTTATTCATCCATTTAACCCCTACTTGATTTATTATTTGGACTCTTGGTATACAGTCAACCATTGCCTCCTGCAAACAGTTCTTAACCACCTCCCATGCACTATCAACATCCAGCCCTTGCAGTTTTACATGCCATGGCACTGAGCTAAGCACACACACCTAAGCTTGTCTTACTTACCAGCCCGGTAATTCTACATGTACCCTGTCTTAATTGTAAATTCCACTCCTTTAGCCACCTCCCAAGTCATGACCTTATGGTCACTCTCACCAATTGGCAGCAACATGGTCATGTTCGTTACAGCCACATTCTCAGTTGCAATTACAAGGTCCAGCACTCTCTGCCCCCTGGTAATTTCCACTACATGTTGCCATAGATAGTTGTCCCTTAATAACCGCATAAAATCCAATTCCTTCCTCCCATGTGCCCTCTCCTCTTTCCAGTCAATGTTACCATAATTGAAATCACCCATAATAATTACCCTCCTTCCACTCATTTCTTCTATTTGCCTATGCATACTATCTCCACCATCTATTCCATCACCTGGTCTATAGCAGCACCCAATTGTATATTTTGTTCTGCTAGATTCTATCTCACACCAAACAGCCTCAAATGGGCTCTTTTCTCTATCCTGCAGTTCAACTTCTATACTCCTTGGCTGCAGCTCATCAGCTATCATCCATAACACTCCTTCCCCCCTTTTTATTCACCCTGTCACTCCTGAACACGCTATACCGACGCATTCAATCCCACTAGCGTTATCATCTTCTGTCAGCCATGTTTCACTAATGCCAACAACCTGTGGCTTGGAAGTGCCAACCATGGCCAAAAACTCTTCCTTCTTGTTCCTAATACTCCTGGCATTAGTGTACATGAATTGCAGAAGTCCATTTGTCCTATCCCTACTTTGATGCCTTATACTAACTATCCCATTCTGATTTGTTGTCCTTCGTACTCGCTCGGGCATAATATACTCATTCATACACTCAACTGCCTCCCTAAAGTCTGCATATCTACTCCCTCCCTCCCCTCTTAATAAATCTAGTTTCCCTGAGTCTGTACATCCACTTCCACATCATTCATCAACACTTTTTCAAGTCTCCGTACAGCAACTCCTTTCAAATGTAACCCATCCATCTTATATAATTCCTTTCACCCATCGAACTCATTCCACACATCCACAAATTCCACACCACTCTCCATGCATAACCCACGCATAAAGTCATTGGCAATTATGGCCCTCCTTCTAAACACTTCGCTGTCATACCGCGGTAAGATACTCACCATCCTAACTCTCTCACTCTTCTCTTTTGCTACCTCAAATAATTCCCTCACATCCTCTATCATTTCCATTTTGTCCTCTTTCAAATCATTTGTTCCTGCCACGATTATCATCTTTCACCCTCTGTTTTTGCAGTCGAATAGATTCGCTGACGTCCTTTATGTTCGCACCTGGCTGGTACGACTTCGTTAAACTCTCAACTATTACACCTCTTAATAGCGAATCCCCATACAGCACTCGCTCCTTCATTTTATTGACGTTTACGAACATTCTATTATTTGCCACCACAGACCTTCGCCGGTTATTTGTCGGTACGTTCAGCACACATTTTTCCATACGCTCCAGTTGCCTTTTAGCTCTGTGTATCGCACTGTTCAAACGGGCAATTTCACTACTCGCATTTATCTCACCATTTTCATTATCAATCAAATCATCCATTCGTTCTGTATTTCTACCTTCATTACACTTTCAACGACGCTGTCCACAAATCTGGCACTACCTATCTGGTAGTGCCAGATTTGTGGACGGCTACCTATCTGGCACTACCACGCAATTCTCTAGCACACCGCCATTTTCTACATTCTGACTATCGTTAACGATATCACTCTCGCCACATGAAACACGCTTGAAATCCTCATCCTCTTTACACTTTCTGCACATATTCTCCGCAAAGCATACATCTCACAGACAGCACATTGCATAGATTCGTTTACATCAAAACTCTTAAACAAACATGGCGCAATGGCCGCCATTTTTTTCTTTATCGGTGCCATATGTACGCTATCTTATCTTAAAATTAATAATTAAAATAACAGAAACCACACAAAAATTGCACAGACTCACCAAGAAACAAAAAGCAAACAATACTACTTAAAATTCTAGTAAAATTTTCTAATGTTTACACAAAATACTACTAATCTTTTCAGGAGCTCTCGACAAGCCAACGATCTAATCAATGCGACTCCCAAAGGAGTCACAACTTTGGGACAGTCTCGTGCACCTGAATTTGTTGAGGTTTGGAACAATTTTTAGAGCTGAGGCTGATTCTATGAATAATCTTTCGTACTTAAACTTGTTGCAATGTATTACTTTGGCTTTCTTCCAACGTATCCTGTGGCAGGGTATCCAGAGCATGGTCTGAAAGCCCAGAGCGGCTGTACTGGTGAAAACCGTATGTAGTCCTTGTGTTCTGAAATCCTGATATTCGCTTTCCTGCCTGTTTGGCCAAAGTAGGGTGGTTTACAGCTGCAAGGGACCTGGTACACCCCAGGAAGATCCAGGGGAAGGTGGTTGGTCTTGGATATAAAGGATGCCAACTTTTTATATGGTTTGTAACAAGAAGTCAGGTCATTTTTTTTTAAGGATTTTGGATATTTTTTCAGAGGTGGCCTGGATGTAGGGAATGGTGATAGATTTATGATAACTAATATTTAAGGAATTGACAGCGTATACTAGAAATATAGATTAAATAAACTTTAATATATACTTTCCGATATTTCGGCGAACGTCACGTTGCCATCTTCTTGGGAACTTACTACAAAGACACATGCACACAAGTACTAATAACAGCAAATGAGACTGAAGCTAGGAAACTAGCGTTTTCCTAAAGTCCTGATGGTGCCCCCTGGCAGGCTATATGGTAGTTCGTGGCCTTTGGGCTGAAGTTCTTCTGATAAAAGTTTCCCAAATTTGGGGCAGTTTCATGCATCCAAATTTGTTGAGGTTTGGCATGTTCCTAAGGGCCGAGGCTGATTCCATGAATAGTCTTCCATACTTGAACTGGCTTTGAAGTGGCCTGAGTTTTTTATGTGTGATGGTGTATTGCCAGTATAGTGTGAGAGCGCTTTGGCTAAATGCTTGGCTAGTTTGTAAGTGGGGGAATCAATGCCATCCACTATGGGACGTAATGGCACATTTTCTTTGTGTATTTTTGGGAGCCCAAGAATGACAATGGTCAGTTTTGATGTCTCCTCCCTATTCACGAATGTCCCCCTCAAAGAAACCTTAGAGCTAATCCAAGCTAAATTTCCTCCCGATATCTCAGCCCTATTTCAGTTTACAATGAACTCAGGCTATTTCGTTTGGCAGGAAAAATTCTACAAACAGATATAGGGGACAGCTATGGGTTCACCACTTTCCCCACCCTTGGCCAACTTCTTCATGGAGATGTTTGAAGAGAAAGCCTTAAACTCAGCCCCACAAAAACCTACCATATGGCTTTGCTATGTTGATGATGTTTTCGCTATTTGGCCAGATGGCCCGGATTCACTCCTCTCCTTCCTAACACACTTGAACAACCAACACCCTAGAATCAAATTCACCCTGGAAAAAGAGGAAAACAATAACCTCCCCTTCCTAGACACACTAGTCACCCGCCAACCTGATGGAACCTTGGTTTTCTCAGTTTAAAGAAAACCCACCCATACAGGCAGATACATTCACCAACAATCCCCCCCCCCCCCTCACAACAATATGGAGTTATTAAAACATTATTCAACAGGGCAAAAATAATCTGTTCTAATGATCAAGCCCTAACCACTGAACTAAATCACATCCGTGACACTTTCTCAGCCAATGGCTACCCCCTCCAAAAAATCCAAAAAATACTTAACCCAGTTATCCACAACCCACCACCCCCTCCCCTTCACAAAAAAGATTACTCTAAATCCATCACTATTCCCTACATCAGAGGCACTTCGGAAAAAATCAATAAAATCCTAAAAAAACATGACTTGACCACTTGTTACAGACCACATAGAAAACTGGCATCCCTTATCCGCTCCACCAAAGACCAACCACTTCCCCTAGACCTACCTGGTGTATACCACGTCCCATGCAGCTGTAAACTGTCCTACTTTGGCCAAACAGGCAGGACAGCAAATATCAGAATCTCAGAACACAAGGATTACTTCCGATTTCACCAGTACAGCCACTCTGGGCTTGCAGACCACGCTCTGGATACTCACCACAGAATAAGATGGAAGAAAGCCACAGTAATACACCGCAGCAAGTTCAAGTATGAAAGACTATTCATGGAATCAGCCTCGGCCCTTAGGAACATGCCAAACCTCAACAAATTTGGATACATGAAACTGCCCCAAATTTGGGAAACTTTTATCAGAACTTCAGCCCAAAGGCCAAGAACTACCAATATAGCCCGCAGGGGGGAACCATCAGGACTTTAGGAAAACGCTAGCTTCAGTCTCATTTGCTGTTATTAGTACTTGTGTGCACGTGTCTTTGTAGTAAGTTCCCAAGAAGATGGCAACGTGACGTTCGCCGAAATATCGGAAAGTATATATTAAAGTTTATTTAATCTATATTTCTAGTATACACTGTCAATTCCTTAAATATTAGTTATCATGTTTAACCAGCGTATAAGCCTCTCAACAAGAATGGTGATAGATTTAGTGTAATCTTTATTGTGAAAGGGAGTGGGGGTGTTTACTAGTTTAATATTTTGGGGGATTGTAGCCATTGGTTAAGAAAGTATTAAGGATGTGGTTTAGTTCTGTGGTTAAAGCATTGTCACCTGAACAGATTAATTTTGTCCTGTTATATAGTGTTTTAATAACTTCATATTGTTGTGGGAGAGGGGATTACTGGTGAATGTATCTGCCTGTATGGGTGGGTTTTCTATATACAGAGAAAACCAAGGATCCATCAGGCTGGCGAGTGATTACAGTGTCTAGGAAAGGGAGGTTGTTGTTTTACTCTTTTTCCAAGGTGAACAGGTTCTGGGGGAGTTGTTGTTTAAGTGTGTTAAGAAGGATAGGAGTGTATCTGGGTCATGTGACCAAATAGTGGGTTTTTGTGGGGCAGAGTTGAAGGCTTTCTCTTCAAAAGTCTCCATAAAAAAGTTGGCCAAGAGTGGGGAACGTGGTGAACCCATGGCCGTCCCCTCTATCTGTTTGTAGAATTTTCCTTGCCAAACGAAATAGCCCGAGTTCATTGTGAACTGAAATAGGGCTGAGATATCAGGATGAAATTTGGCTTGGATGAGCCGTAAGGTTTCCTGGAGTGGGACATTTGTGAATAAGGAGACGTCAAAACTGACCATCATGTCAGTATGTTGGAGTAAGAGGTTTTCTATACTGGCTTTGAAGTGGGCTGAGTTTTTTTTTTATGTGTGATGGTGTGTTGCCAGTATAGTGTGCAAGTGCTTTGGCTAAATGTTTGGCTAATTTATTTGTGGGGGAATCAATGCCATCCACTATGGGATGTAATGGCACATTTAGTTTATGTATTTTTGGAAGTCTATATAATCGGGGGGGGGGGGGGAGTCTTGAGTTAAAAGGTTTTAGTTTGTTGGTAACTTCCACAGGCCAAGAAGTGACCTTCTTAAGGCCTATGGAGTGTTCTAATTTGAGAGCTGGTAGGATTATATTCAATAGGGAGGCAGGTAGTCCAATCTAATAATAAAGCAATAAATAAAGCAATAATAAAGCTCACCTATGTAGTCCTTTTGATCGAGAACCACAGTGGCATTTCCCTCATCCACTTTGGCGATTACTATTTCCTTGTTTTTCTTAATTTCTAGTAGAGCTTTATATTCATCTTTGGATATGTTGGTTTTTGGTGGTCTTGCTTTGGTGAGAACCCCGACTACATCGAGTCTGACATTGTTGGCGATATGGTTTGGAAGGTTGCGGATACAACATTCTATTTGGATCATTATTTCCTCGGTAGGTATTTTTTTAGGAGATAAGGCGAAATTGTGGCCACGTGCAAGAGTGGTGAGTGCTTCAGGTTTTTTAATTAATATTCCAGTATACGTTGCAAATTCCTTAAATAATTTAATAGTCATGTGTTACCAACGTATAAGCCTTTCTACAGGAATTACTATCATCCACAGAGATTCAATCGCACACAAGGCCCGCCATTACGGCAAACTGAAGTTGAAGATATCTAGACAACCAAATCGTTTGACCTCCCTAAAACGCTGCCAGGATAATGAGGTAATCCCAAATTGTGTTAAATTTAAGCACCGTTCCTCTTCACAGAAGGCTCCCCGGATTTATAACTGCGCTAGCTTCGCCCTACTACGACAACAAATTACCGTTACTTGCGTTCTCCTAGCCGACGAAAACAAAGATTTAAGGACGCTAGAGGAGCTTTCAGGCACGCTGAACCACGAACTTTGGACCATTCTCTATAACATCCCGTGCGCTTCGGCAACAAAAGAATTTGATAAAATATGTAGTCGGCATAGCAAGAAATTTGATAACTTGAAAATGAACTCTACATCCGTACCACAGCAACCACTCAACACCTCTTCAACATCTCTTCCATTGTTTTGAAGCCTGAAGCACTTACTGCTCTTGCACGTAGCCACAATTTCTCCTTATCTCCTAAAAAAATACCTGGCGAGGAAATAATGATCCAAATAGAACATGGTATCTGCAACCTTCCAAACCATATTGCCTACAATGTCAGACTGGATGTAGCCAGGGTTCTCACCAAAGGAAGACCACCAAAAACCAACATATCCAAAGATGAACACAAAGCTCTACTAGAAATGAAGAAAAACATGGAAATAGTAATCACCAAAGCGGTTAAGGGAAACGCCACTGTGGTTCTCAACCAAAAGGACTACACAGGTAAGCTTAATGCTTTATTATTAGATCGTGCAACCTACTTCCCTATTGAATATACTCCTACCAACTCTCAAATTAAAATACTCCATAGGCTCCTTAAGAAGGTCACTTCTTGGCCTGTGGAAGTTACCAACAAACTGAAACCTTTTAACTCTAGACACCACCTCCCTCGATTATATGGACTTCCAAAAATACATAAACTAAATGTGCTATTACATTCCATAGTGGATGGCATTGATTCCACCACACATAAATTAGCCAAACATTTAGCCAAAGCACTCACACACTATACTGGCAACACACCATCACACATAAAAAACTCAGCCCACTTCAAAGCCAGTATAGAAAACCTCTCACTCCAACATACTGACACAATGGTCAGTTTTGATATCTCCTCTCTATTCAGAAATGTCCTACTCAAGGAAATCTTAGAGCTTATCCAAGCCAAAGTTCCTCCCAATATCTCAGCTTTACTTCAGTTCACAACGAAACTCAGGCTATTTCGTTTGGCAAGGAAAATTCTACAAACAGACAGAGTGGACAGCCATGGGTTCACCACTATCCCTACCCTTGGTCAACTTCTTTATGGAGACTTTTGAAGAGAAAGCCTTCAACTCTGTCTCACAAAAATCCACTATTTGGCTTCGTTACGTGGATTATGTGTTTGCTATTTGGCCACATGGCTCAGATACACTCAACTCCTTTTAACACACTTAAATAACCAACACCCCAGAATCCTGTTCACCTTGGGAAAAAAGGAAAACAACAGCCTCCCTTTCCTAGAAACTGTAATCACTCGCCAGCCTGATGGATCCTTGGTTTTCTCTGTATATAGAAAACCCACCCATACAGGCAGATACATTCACCAGCAATCCCCTCCCCCACAACAATATGGGGTTATTTAAACACTATATAACAGGGCAAAATTAATCTGTTCAGATGACAATGCTTTAAACACAGAACTAAACCACATCCTTAATACTTTCTTGACCAATGGCTACAATCCCCCAAAATATTAAACTAATAAACCACAACCCCCTCCCCTCCCTTCACAATAAAGATTACACTAAATCTATCACCATTCCCTACATCCAGGGCACCTCTGAAAAAATAACCAAAATCCTTAAAAAATATGACCTGACTTCTTGTTGCAAACCATATCAAAAGTTGGCATTCCTTACACCAAAGACCAACCACTTTCCCCTGGATCTTCCTGGAGTGTACCAGGTCCCTTGCAGCTGTAAACCACCCTACTTTGGCCAAACAGGCAGGAAATTGAATATCAGGATTTCAGAACACAAGGACTACATACGGTTTCACCAGTACAGCCGCTCTGGGTTTGCAAACAATGTTCTGGATACCCGCCACCAAATACGTTGGAAGAAAGCCAAAGTAATACACTGCAGCAAGTTTAAGTACGAAAGATTATTCATAGAATCACCCTCAGCTCCAAAAAACGTTCCAAATCTCAACAAATTTGGGTGTATGAGACTGCCCCAAATTTGGGAGACTTACATCATGAGAACATCAGCCAAGAGAAACGAATATAGCCTGCTGGGGGGGGGGGGGGCACCATTAGGACTTCAGGAACAACAGTAGTTTCTTTTCTTCTGTGCCTCATTTGCTTTTTGTTGTTTCTGCATGCACATGCCATATCTGTATGTTCATATGAAGATGGCAATATGACATTGCCGAAATATAGGAAGTATTTATTACAGTTTCTTTTAATTAATATTCCAGTATACATTGCAAATTCCTTAAATAATTTAATAGTCATATATATATATATCATCATCATCATCAAATTCCTGCCATGTACCCGCAAGGGGTGTACAGGATATGATAGTACTACATGAAAAAAATTACACCATTACTAACTTCCTATCTACAATTTTCCTCCAAATCATTCTGTAACTTGTCAAGACTCCAACATTAACAGATCCTATATTTCTATCATCTAAGGCACTTTGTACCGCATCAATCCACCTATATCTTGGTCTTCTTCTGGGTCGTTTTGCTGCCAACCTGGCAGAGAACATTTGTTTTGCTAATCTTTCCTCGCTCATTCTGTTTAAGTGACCATACCACCTGAGATTAGCTCTGCTAATGCATTCCTGGATGCTGACAATGTCAAGTTCTTTCCTAATATCCTCGTTTTTAATATGATATTCCCATTGATGCTGTCTGTTCACGCTTCTAATCTTTCTCAGGACTCTCATATCTGCGGTCTCTAGTCTTTGGTCAAGTGTTTTACTTCTGACCCAGCTCTCAGATCCATAAGTTAAAACTGGTTTGAACACTGTCTTGTATATAGCTAATTTAGTGTTCTGACTAATTTCTCTCTTATTCCATATGAATTTATTCAATTGACTTCCTACCATGCCAGCTTTGTTGATTATGTTGTCTATTTCCATATTCAATTTACGATCTTCAGTAAAAATTGTGCCTAAGTAGCTGAAATGTTTTACTTGTTCCACAGGTTCTTCATTCACAACACAGTTGACATTTTCAACAATTCTACCTATTTTCATTGTCTTTGTCTTTATAATGCTGACCTTCATACCATATCTATTACAACAGTTATTCAATTTAGTAAGGGAATCTTGCAAACTTGTAGCGGATTTATTCAGAAGTATAACAGCATCCACATAAAGCAAAGAGCTGACATTAACATCTCCAATTTTGATATCATGTTTAATACCACTTTCCTTCATAATGTAATCCATATAGATAATGAATAACAGAGGGGATAATGTACATCCTTGTCTCACACCAGATTTAACATTAAACCATCTTCCTGTACTTCCTTCAATTCTAACTGCTGACTTACAACTCAAATAAAGACTAAGTATTGCTTGATATAATGCCCCATTGACACCATATAACTGCAGCGTATTGAATAGCTTCTCTCTTGGCACCTTGTCATATGCCTTTTCCAAATGGACAAAACTTAAATACAGATCTTTGTTATATTCCCATGCTTTCTCGACTATTTGTCGTAAAGTGACAATCTGATCCTGACAGCCTCTATTTGGCCTGAATCCAGCTTGTTCTTCACCAAGCTTTTCTTCCACAATTCTTCTCAACCATTTCTCAAGTATACTTGTATAGATCTTGCCAGGAACACTCAGTAGGGAAATACCTCTGTAATTCTCACATTCAGTTTTATTTCCCTTTTTATATATGGGTACTATGAGAGCTCTACTCTAATCATCGGGAATTCATCCCTCTGTCCAGGCTTTCTGAACTATACAGTGCAGTAACTGTAAGACTTTTATACCACCATACTTCAGCATTTCTGGTTGAATATCATCTACTCCTGATTCCTTTCTACATTTCAAGCCGTTGATGGCTTTTTCTACTTCAAGTATGGATATGTATTCCTGACTGCATGCCTGGTCAGTGTTTTTTACCACTGTGCTGTCATCACTGCTTGTTACATTTAGCAGTTTTTCAATGTAATTACTCCATACTTCAAGTATATCTTTTTCTCCTGTTTTCATGTCACCTTTATCATCTCTAACTCCTTTTACAGCACTCTTTCCTCCATTCCTAAGCTTCTTCAACAACCTCCAGAATATTTTGCCACCTTCTTGATATTTATTTTCTATATTCTTGCCAAAGTCCTCCCATGACTTTTGTTTAGCTAGTTTTACACAGTGTTTAGCATTCTTGCATTTGTCTCTATATTCTCTAAGAGCACAAGCCGACTTATTTGACAGGAACTTTTGATATGCTTCCTTCTTTTCCTTCATTGCCTCTTTAACTTCCTGTGTCCACCAGGGAGTTCTGATTTTTTTATCCTTGCAGACAACCTCACCACATGCCTCTCTGGCAGAATCAATCAATGTTTTCTTCAGAGTTTGCCACTGAATCTCCAAGATTTGATTCCTGTTCTCAAACTCTTTCATTTTTTCTTCAATAATCTTTCTATATTTTAGTCTACAGTTCACATCTGAGAGCTGCTCAACTTTTATTCGCTTTAAAACTTTCTTACATGTTATTCTTTTCAATATGAAATTCAATTTAATCCTGCTCAAGACTAAATAGTGATCACTTCCAATTTCAAATCCTCTGTACACTCTGGTGTCCTGCACCAGGGAGAAAACATCACTATCAACAATAACACAGTCAATGAGACTATCCTTATTTCTAGCCTCTTCGCTCCATGTGAATTTGTGCACATTGTTATGTTGGAACATGTGTTAGTAATAACCAGTCCATCTCCTGAGGAGAAATCCAACAGATATTTGCCATTATTATTAGCTTCGCTCTTTTTTTCAAATTTTCCCAAAATATTTTTGTATGTCTCACAATCATTTCCTCCTCTGCTATTTAGAAGCCCCAACAAGGACCAACTTTTCCTTTTTCATTGTGTCAGTTGCTTTCTCTAAAGCTTCAAAAAATTCCTCCACTTCTACCTTAGTAGAACTTTCTATGGGACCATAGGCACAAATAAGTCTCATTGTCCAGTTCCCCATTCTCATATTTGCCCACATTATTCTACTTGAGACTGATTGCCATTCAAGAAGATTAGCCTCGTGTTTTGTGTTGAATACTATGGCTACTCCTTTTCCTTGATTGTCATTGCCTGAATATAACATTTTGTATTTATTGCTCAGAAAGATTTCACCAGTTTTGGTCTTTTTTGTTTCAGTCACCCCTATTATATCGATCTGGTACTTATCTAATTCCTCAGCTAGCTCCATTTCTTTGCCATTCAGGCTTCTTACATCGATAGTACCGATCTTTAACTCTGGTGATGTTGAGTTGGGGTTTGTTTCCAGATTTGTTTCAGTAGCTGACTTTTCGCTGTTCACCCTGGTTCCCTGGTGAAAACAACGGGGGCCTTGTTTAACCGGGCAATGCCCCAGCCGACATGAAATTTTGTCATGTTTTACCATCAATATATATATATATATATATATATATATATATATATATAGGAGAAACTGCCATGGTGACAGACATATATGGTACAACAGAACTAGATATCATTGGATAAGGAGTAAGACAAGGCTGTTCTCTGTCACTAATTTTGTTTAGCATGTATCCTGAAGCAATGCTAAAAAATGCACTGGATAATTTTCTGAAGAAGGAATAAAGATTTGAAGTAGACAGATATTTGCAACAAGATACGCAAATGACAAGGCATTATTATCAAATACTGAAACAGGACTATAACATCTGCTGAACAGATTACTGGAATCCTGTATCAATTTTGGAATGAAAATTAACATCAGAAAAATAAAGGTAATGAAAATAGCAAGGAAAGAGGCAAATGTGGATATCAGAATAAATGGGGAAAAATTGAATCAAGTAAAGACATTTAAATATCTAGGAAGTGTTATTAGCAGTGATAGAAGATGTAAAAGTGATATAAAAGCAAGAATAGCGATGGGAAGAGATGCCTTTAATAGAAAATAGAATTTATTCAGAAGTAAAATGGATAGAAACCTAAAGAAAAGACTAATAAAATGTTAGATGTGGAGTGTTGCCCTTTTTGCAGCTGAAACTTGAACATTGAAGAAAGAAGAAATTAAGATTTTGGAAAGCTTTGAGATGTGGATTTGGAGAAGAATGGAAAAAATCAAATGGACAGATAAAATAACTAATGAAGAGGTCTTAAAAAAAGTAGATGAAGAAAGAAGTCTGTTAAGGAGGATAAAAAGAAGAAAGGGAAACTGGATCGGACACATTCTGAGAGGGAATGGAATCATTAGAGATGCATCGAAGAAAAAATAGACGGAAAAAGATCCAGAGGAAGAGTAAGGAAAACAATGCTAGATTACATGCTGAATGGAGACAGGTACACAACCTTGAAAGACAAGGCTAAGAACAGAAGAAAGTGGAAGAAAAGATTTTGCTACTAAGAGAAGAACCTGTTCAATTGCAGAATACTCAAGAAGAAGAAATTTACTTGAATATAACTCGTACCCCTGATTTTACTATATGAAAAAAAAAAAAATCAAAAATTTCACATATACCTTGCACATGAAAAAACTTTAATAAATAGATAGTGAAAGTTATTCTTGCAGTTTCAGATATTTTGGAATTCAGTTGAAGAAAATCAGCATTTCAACTGGACAATCGTTTCCTTTCGGAGTCGCGTGATCATTTGTTAATACTGCACCAATCATATGCATAGAGATGGAAGCAACCAGTAGAGGAAATGTGAGAGGGAAGGCATTGACTTCTACTTGATCTTGAATTGCACTGGGTGGAGCAGTGAATGAAGTGAGGTTTAGGTTCTACATGAAGTGGATGGCAGCCAGCGGCTAAGACTTGATTCTGGCAGTTCAGATTAAGAGACCATCATTAGAACTGTTGTGCAACTGGATTTTAAGAGCTTAGGACCTGATTTTGCCAGAAATAATTGCCAAGAATTTTTTAAAAATCTGGCATCTCTAATGCCCTGGATGAGAGTAAAGATATCACTATTTGGTTTTAATTTAATTACAGAAGTATTATAACTAAATATTAAAATATATCACATGATAAAGGTAAGTGGCCAATCAAGTAAATAATGTTGATAATTAAAATTTAAATGCATTCATTTCATAAATAACTTTAGTAATTATAAAGAATATTGAGAATTTAATTATAAACATCGATTTAGCTTTTTCCTGAAAAGGTTTAGTTTATGAAAATCTCCACATACATCTCGCACTAACTTTAATTTTGGGGAAAAAAGTATGAGTTATATTTGAGTAAATACAGTATTTAGGAATACATAAGAAGGGCTTTTCTCAAGGGATATGCCACTTAAAACAGAATTGAAGAGGAAATATTAGCAAAGCAGGTGTATGATGCTAAGATGGCAGGAAAAAGACACACAGGAAGATCAAGGTCTAGGTACTGATGTGCAGTTAGAAGTGCCTTTGAAGACCAAAATAAATTAAGATCTGACCATACTGGAGGCCTGACAGGTAACAGAATAATTTGGAGAAAAATAATTGATAGGAAGTTAATAAAGTAAACTTTTCATGTTGCACTATCACAGCATTATGCATATGTTAAGGATGATATATATCACAAATTTGATGATAATTTTGGATAAGAATCATGTATGCATATATTTCAAATATTTTTAATAGTATTCTTCACGGATATTAATGTAAACAAAAAGTACTAAGAATCCTAAATATCTACTAAAAGTATCCATTTATTCATGCACAACAGAGTATCAGATATCCTATTAAAAGCCTACTCCAGCCTAGGTGTGTATGTAACAGTGGTCCTTCTCAAAACAGTAAGCATATATCAAGGCAGACATTGATTTATGTAAGTTACATTCCACAAATTTTGCGCAACATGAATTAAGTGGATTTAATCTACTCCAAGCCATGATGATGTAATGAAACCCTATTACTTATGTGTTTACAGTAGTATATCAACATGTTTTAAAAGTAATTTCTGTTAGTTTCATTCACAGGAAGCACACATAAATTAAACTTCAATATGTAATTATTAATGCATAATAATAAAATGCAATATAAACAGTATGAAAATACAGGGAAAAAAATTTGGCATTTCGATTATCCTTATGAAATTATCAAGATCTATGCGAACAACAGTTTTTCTTTTCTTCATAAATTTCTTGATAACAGGCTGCCTATTTCTCTTTAGTTTTAAGAACCACAATGAATTAAAATCCATTTTCTCCAATCATGTCATTCCTGCTGAAATCTCATAGAATGTGATTGTCATCTCTTTCATCATATTTCACGATGGCACTAGAACTACAGTGCTTTTTACTGAAGCTGACCTTAAGGTAGATACTTTTGCATGTTTCCCTTTATATGGGCAGCTTCCTTCACAGTTGTATTCACTGTTGAAGGTGTGAGATAGAACATGTGTTATGGCAATTATCCACCCTTTCATATGTCTTTATAATTTTCATCTCTAGATCAGTTGTGGCATGTTTACTCATGGGTTTTCAATATCTTTTTCAATTTTGTTCCTTTTTTCACTCATGACTGATCTAAACACCAAAAATTGTTACTGCATGAATACAGACATAGCACATATGTGTTCAATAGTAAACAAAGTGAGAAGACTGAGGAAGACAACTGTGTATTGTGGAAGACTGCTGTTAATTGGCATGTGAGTAATAGGTGCTTTATATAAAATTTTTAAAACTTGAAGTTTCTTCCATACTCCTTTCAGGATAACTTAAGTCTGAATTTTCATAGGTCAGGGTCTGTCTGTATGTATGTATATATATATGTAGAAAGTATTTTACCTTGGGTATAATAAATGTTAGAGATACCAAGCTATTTTAAACTGGGAAATGGAGTAAAACCAGGTTTAAAATAGCTTGGTATCTTTAATATATATATATATATATATATATATATATATATATATATATTTTGAAGACTTAACACTTAGTGTCAAGTCTTCAAAAGGAAGGTTCTTCCCCCTGGTGCCTACCCCCCCCCCAAGTTCCAGACTGGTATCATTGTTTGTCTTCAAGGAGAACCATGAGTGCTCGGTTCTCCTTGAATTCTGATGACTCAAATTTTGAAGACTGGAAAAGCCCCCCCCTTCCCCCTGGGTGCCTGCACCACCCAATTCCCCAAGTTCCGGACTGGTAGGCCAGTTCTCCTTGAATTCTGATGACTTGAAAGGGTCCCCCCCACCCCTGGCGCCTACGACGCCCCGGAGGTTATTGTTTTTCTCTTTTTCCAGGATGAACTTGATTCTAGGGTGTTGGTTGTTTAAGTGTGTTAGGAAGGAGAAGAGTGAATCCGGGCCATGTGGCCAAATAGCGAACATCATCAACGTAACGAAGCCATATGGCATTGTGACCATGTGACAGAGCGTTGAGTGCTTCAGGCTTCAAGATAACTGAAGAATGGGTTCACCACTTTCCCAACCCTTGGCCAACTTCTCTATGGAGACCTCTGAAGAGAAAGCCTTTAACTCAGCCCCACAAAAACCTACCATATGGCTTCGCTACGTTGATGATGTGTTCGTTATTTGGACACATGGCCCGGATTCACTCCTCTCTTTCCTAACACACTTAAACAACCAACACCCTAGAATCAAGTTCACCCTGGAAAAAAGAGAAAAACAATAACCTCCCCTTCCTAGACACACTAGTCACCCGCCAACCTCGTGGAACCTTGGTTTGCTCAGTTTATCGAAAACCCACCCATACATGCAGATACATTCACCAACAATCCCATCACCCCCCCCCCTCACAATATGGAGTTATTAAGACACTATTCAACAGGGCAAAACTAATCTGTTCAAATGATCAAGCCCTAACCACTGAACTAAATCTTATCCTTGACACTTTCTCAGTCAATGGCTACCCCCCCCCCACAAAAGAATCCAAAAAATACTTCAATCAGTTATCCAACCCACCTCCCCCCACCCTTCACAAAAAAAAAAAAAAGATTACTCTAAATCAATCACCATTCCCTACATCTGAGGCACCTCGGAAAAAATCAACAAAATCCTAAAAAAACATGACTTGACCACTTGTTACAGACCACATAGAAAACTGGCATCCTTTATCTGCTCCACTAAAGACCAACCACTTCCCCTAGACCTACCTGGTGTATACCAGGTCCCTTGCAGTGTAAATTGTTCTACTTTGGCCAAACAGGCAGGATAGCAAATATCAGAATCTCAGAACACAAGGATTACATCCAATTTCACCAGTACAGCCACTCTGGGCTTGCAGACCATGCGCTGGATACTGGCCACAGAATAAGGTGGAAGAAAGCCACACTAATACACCTCAGCAAGTTCAAATATGAAAGACTATTCATGGAATCAGCCCTTAGGAACATGCCAAACCTCAACAAATTTGGATGTATGAGACTGCCCCGAATTTGGGAAACATTTATCAGAAGATCAGAAGATTGGTAGTTCTTGGCCCAAAGGCCAAGAACTACCAATATAGCCCGCCAGGGGCACCATCAGGACTTTAGTAAAATGGTAGCTTCGTTACTTCGTTTCTCATTTGCTGTTATGTAGTACTTGTGTGCACTTGTCTTTGTATTAAGTTTCCAAGAAGATGGCAACGTGATGTTGCCGAAATATCGGAAAGTATATATTAAAGTTTATTTAATTTATATTTCTAGTGTACGCTGTCAATTCCTTAATTATTAGTTATCATGTTTAACCAGTGTATAAGCCTCTCTACAAGAATCAGATCATAATCTTGTGCAAGTTTCCAGTCTTACAGAATGCCCGTCCTCAGACCATACCCAACTTCGTGTCCTCTAGCACTGTAAATTGGGAAGACCTTCGGAATATCACACTACTCTTCCTATCCATGGCATGACTATTGCTTCAGTTGTTCTGATCCACACACCTGTACTGAGCGAGTCACATAATTCATCTACACTAGCATGAAGGTATTTATCCATGATTCCATCCAAAATTCCCACTACTTTCCTAGCCTTGATTTAAGCAGTTGGGGGAAAAAAAAAAAAATAATAAATCAGATGAAGAATTTATCTTCATCTGTTTCCCATGCAGATGGCACCACTGTTACAGCACCCAAAGAGAAAGCTGACCACCTGGCATCACCTTCAACTCCTGCACAGATGAAGATAAATCATCTTCCATGCCAGCAAGCAAACATCATATACCTCCTGTAGTCTTTCAGCAAAGACAAGAAGAATATCAGACAACCTGAACACTACAAATTTGTCAGGTCCCAATGACATCTCTCCTGCTGTACTCAAACGTGCACCAGAGTTAACACCTGTCCTCTATTGTCTCTTCAATCTTCTATATCATAGAAGCAAACATATATTCAACTCATTCCAAAAAAGGGAGATAAAAGCATACCATTCAACTTCCAACCAATTGTCATTACCTCAATCCCTCCCAAAACAAAGTTATCAATAGAGAACTTCTTTGTAACTAGAAGCTCGGCAGTTAATCAGCAACCACCAGTATGGATTCCATCAATCAAGATCTATGGCTGATCTCTTACCCTACATCACCCACAACTGGAAACGAGCCATGGAAAGGTTCAGAGAAATGTGCACAATCATCCTTGACATTTCCAGGAATTTTGATCATGTTTGGTATCAAGGTCTACCACCACAGTCTTTAACTGGATATCCAGCTTCTTTCTTTTTGGACATTCATTGCATATCATGGCAGACCTCTCTTCAAGCTTTGCCACTAATGCAGGAGTACAACAGGCTCTGTTTTGTCACCTATTATCTTTCTCTTACACAAATGACTTACAATCACTACTACATATCCCATTGATTGCTTTGCTGACAATAGCACTCGGCATTCACTGTTCTCCTTTGACAAACCATATAGTTCCCAGACATCCATTACATCAAGATGCCATGCCCAGACATCCATTATATCTGCATCCACTGCCTTAAACAATGATCTTCATTCCATCTTACAGCAGAGCAAAAATAAGTTGGGCACTTCAAGTGCTGCCATAACACAGTCCTGCTTTTTCTCTAGCAAAAGGGATCTCAGCTCACCTTCCTTATCGTCAGCAATAAATCACCAGACAGGATGAGCCATCTCAGCTTGGATTGACATTTACCTTCAGTCTCTCTTGGCACAAGCACACCACATCAATAGCTTCCTTAGCCTCTAAAAAACTTAGCATTCAAGAAGCTATTTTACACCCATCCAGCAATTAACTCTGTATAAATCCCAAACAGAGGCACCAGAAGAAGACATAGAAGAATTTTATGGCAAGTTACAAGAAGTGATAGATGCAACACAAAAGCGAGATTTATGGCTAGTTATCAGAGATTGGAATGCAAAAATGGGAGAAACCGAGGAACATCGATAGCTAGAAGGAATAACAGGTCGTTTTGGTTTAGGTATTCATAACACTGCAGGGAATGCTCAGGAAAGGAGGAAAATGAATTGAAACTTGGCATTTGAATGCAGAGTTTCAACAACAAGCCAGAAGAGACAAGGAAAAATACTTTAACCAGGAATGCCAACAAATAGAAGACCAAAACAAGAAGGGAAAAACAAGAGATCTTTTCAAAAAGATCAGGGAACTGACAGGGAAGTTTAGTGCCAAGGTGACAATATTGAAAAGTAAACACAAAGGATATTTTACAGAAGCTGCAGACATCAAAGAAAGATGGAAAGAGTATACAGAAATCCTTTACATAAAGAACTCCAAAATTACTGAGAAATTTGAAGAGCAGGATTATACACAGGAGGCAGTACCACTGGAATATGTTAAGAACAATGGGAGTACCAGAGCATTTCAATATCCTTCTGAGGAATCTTTATTATGAACAAGAAGCTACTGTCCAAACAGATCTGGAAGAAACTGAGTGTCTCACAATAGGTAAAGGGGTGTGACAAGGATGTATTTTATCTCTGTACTTGTTTAACTTGTACAGCGAATACATTTTAAGAATGGTAGGGCTGGAGGAGGAGTCTTCAGTTGGAATTAAAATTGGTGGAAAAAATATTAATAATTTGAGTTATGCAGATGATACTTGCTAGCAGAATGCAAAGATTTGGAGGAACTTATTATGAAAGTTAAAGAACAAAGTGCTAAATATGGCCTTAAACTTAACCTCAAAAAGACAAAAGTTATGGCAACATGTGAACTTAATGATTCTGAAGTTGATGGGGAGAAAATGGAAGCAGTTAACAATTTTAGGTTCCTAGGATCTCGAATTGATAAAGATGGTTATTGTACTGAAGAAGATTATTACTAGGAAAGAAAGCAATGACAAATTTAAGCAAGATCTTTAAAGATATTAGCCTTGCAACAAAAATCAGAATCATGAAAGCAATGGTATTACTGATGGTACTGTATGGATGTGAAAGTTGGACCCTGAGAAAGAGTGAAAGAAGGAAGATATATGCATTTGAATTATGGGTTTGGAGATGCTTACTAAGAATACCATGGACTGCAAAGCAAACCAATAAATCAGTGATAGACAGAATAAAGCCAGATTGCTCCCTCGAAGCTATGATCATTAAGCAAAAATTGTCATACTTTGGACATATTATGTGAGCAAATGACATTCTGGAGAAGAGGAAGATCAAGAATTAGATGGGTGGATGGAATTAAAGAAGCAACTGGAATGCACTTGAAAATTCTGAAAGATATGGCCAGTGACAGATCTGAACGGAGAGTGTATGTTCATAGAATCAGGAGTCGAAAACGACTTGATGGAACACAACACAAATCCCAAACCCCCTCCATTCTTGGAATACTGTTCACACATTTGCAGTGGTGTGCCTAAAGACTCCTTAATAATTCTTGATGCTGTTGAGTGGAAAACAATTTGGCTCATAGATGACTCTTCTCTCACATGTTCACTTCAACCTCTATCTCACAGACACAATGTTTTAGGTGTCTCTTATACAGGTACTGTCATGGTTGCTGCTCCAGTGAATTGGCAAACACCATTCCTCCACTTGCTGATAGGCCTGTTAAAGCAAGAGCAGTAGCTGCCCTACATTCCTTTTTAGTACAACGGCAAACATCGAAAACCTGCACTATCTCTGTCTTCTGGAACAACCTTCCTCATGACATAATAGGGATTTGAGGTTATATTGGTGGTTGGTGTAATGTAACACTCATGTAAAATTGGTGACTTTTATGTTTGTGTTTTTAGTTTAGAAAAAAAAAAACGAGTTTTATAACATATTAGAGTAGATTTTCATGTTTTTAGAGTATTTAGTGTCTTTATAACATATTTTTATTGTGATATTTTAATATTAAATACAGGTGTAAAAAGGCACCAAAAATGCAGAAGATTTTTGGTGCCTGAACAAGAAGATTTTTTCCACTAAAGATGATATTAAAGAGGATATTCTTGTGGAAAGGCTTAGACGTTGGTTATACGTTCTTATTAAATAGCTTAAGGAAATTACAACGTACAATAGAATATACATTAAAATAAATTTTAATACACTTCCAATATTTCGGCAATGTCACGTTGCCATTATCACAGGAACTTAAATACAAGACACGTGCATGCAAGCACAACACACAGTAAATGAGGAACGAAGCAGGAAGCAATTCTTTCTCCTAAAAGTCCTGATGGTGACCCTAGCAGGCAATGTTGGTATTCTTGGCCAAATGAGCTGAAGGTCTTCTGATGTAGGTTTCCCAAATTTGGGGGAGTCTCATGCAACCAAATTTGATTAGGTTTGGATTGTTTCTTAGGGTTGAGGCTGATTCCATGAATAGTCTTTTGTATTTGAATTTACTACGGTGTATTATCATGGCTTTCTTCCACCGTATTCTATGGCAGTATCCAGCGCATGGTCTGCAAGACCAGAGTGGCTGTATTGGTGAAACCAGATATAGTCCTTGTGTTCTGAAATTCTGATATTAGCTGTCCTGCCTGTTTAGCCATTAGAGCTGCAAGGGACTTGGTATACACCAGGTACATCTTTAGTGGAGCAGATAAGGGGGTATCCAGAGAGTTTATCGAAAAACAGTTTACCTAAAGACAATTCATCGAACAACAATTCATCGAAAAAGCAATTCACCAAATAAACAATTCATCGAAAGTCAGTTTATCAAACAACAATTAATCGAAAAAGCAATTCATCGAAAGACAATTCCCCGAAAAATCAATTCACCGATGAGCAGTTAATCGAAAAGAGAATTCATCGAAACACAATTGATCGAAAATACAGTTCACCAAAAAATGAATTATAAGGCATGTGTGTGTGTGGGGGGGGGGGGGGGCAAAGATGTGTGTGCAATTTTTTTTTTTGATTATTTTGAGAGGTATATATCTTTTTATTATCCTACTATTTATAACTACTATTTATCCTACTTCGTTCGGAAAGCGATTTTTTGGCAGGGCATACTGGTTGCAGTGAATGATATCCACTGAGGTGGATATAGTTGAGATGTTAAAAGAACATTTCATAAAGGGATTTCATCCTTGTGAAAATTTTTAGCTCATATTCTAACTGTTGATGAAACATTGCTTCGTCACTATGACCCAGAGAACAAACAACAGTCAATGGAGTGGAAACACAAAGGTTCTCCATGGCCAAAGAAGTTTCGAAACAAACAGTCAGCAGGGAAAGTTCTTGCCATTGTCTTTTAGGATAAGGATGGTGTAATCCTTACCTTACCTCAAGAAAGGTGAAACTGTTACAGCAGCTCTGAAGGAATTGAAGGAGGTACGGAAGGAAAATCGGTTCGAGAAACTAAGCAGAGGCGTGTTGCTGTTGCAGGACAATGCACCTGCTTATGAAATCCAACAGACAATATACGACTTGGGATTTCAATATCTACCTCAAACACCATATTCGCCATGACTGGCCCTAGAAATTTTGTCACCACGTGCATTTGCATATTTTTCTGCCCCTTCCCCTTAAAAAAAAAAAAAACTTTTAATGACGTCTTAAAAGCCATGATATCAATCTAGGCTTCAACATCTCTGATCATAAATTCTAAATAGCAGTATTAGCTAATAAAAATTCATACGTTAATGAAAAAGGATCATAAACTATATTTTTTACAGAGAGAGAGAGATTTCCTCTTAATGCGCAGTATAATAAAATGATTCGTAACGTGTTACTGTACCTCGGAATCTTTTAATTTTTAATGGAAGGGGGGGGCCCGAAAATTTTGCACTCAGGCGGCGCAAACCCAAGGAACGACCCTGAAGATCAGTCACTAAGAGTTGTGTAGATTCTAGTGAATCGTGGAAAAGAAAAAAAATTTCTTTTCCACGCATTAAAAAATATACAGCCTATATATTTACAAATGAATTGCAAGAATAAATTGCCAGAAGTTTTCAGAACAAGAAGCTGAATGCACGGTTCAGTTTTATTCGTAATGGATCACTTTTATCATGACATTTCCGTAAAGAAGTTCCGAAATGATATTAGCAACTCCGCTCTGGCTGGATGAAATTTAATGACATTTTTAATTTCAATCGACTAGACTTATTGTGACAAAATTTGGTAGAACGAATTTCTTAGTCTATTCCTCCCCTTATTAACTGCAATTACATGTTTTCGAGGTTATTCGGGATATAAGTGCATGTGGTACTACTGTCTTCCCTACAGATAACTGTGCAATGAAGCAGGATGTACACTTACATTAAATGCTCTAAAATGCAAGAAAATAATTATTATGTTTCAATGACCGCTTCCATATGTTGTCTGTATCATGAGTAATGTTCCACATTGTTACTGAACATTTTCTAAACAATAGTTTGCAAAAAAAATGACTTTTCGATGAATTATGAAAGAATTCATCGAAAAATTTTTGGTGAATTGTTTTTTTCGACGAATTGTCGTTCGATGAATTGTCATTCGAGGAATTGGTCATTCGATGAATTGCCTTTTCGACGAATTGCCATTCGTTAAATTGTCATTCGGTGAATTGTTTATTCAGCGGATTGCTTTTTCGATGAATTTGCCTGTAACCGATAAGGGATGCTAATTTTTTTATAAGGTCTGTAACAAGAAGTTACAAGAACAAGAAACTGTAACAAGTTAAGTCATGTATTTTTAGGATTTTTGTAATTTTTTCCGAGGTGCCTCAGATATAGGGAATGGTGATGGATTTAGAGTAATCCTTGTTACGAAGGGGGGGGGGGGTTGTGGTTTATTGGTTTCAATATTTTTTGGATTTTTTTGGGGGGTAGCCATTGGCTAAGAAAGTGTTGAGAATGTGGTTTAGTTCTGTGGTTAGGGCATTGTCATTTGAACAGATAAGTTTAGCCCTGTTGTGTAGTGTCTTAATGACTCCATACTGTTGTGAGGGGGGGGGATTGTTGGTGAATGTATCTGCCTGTATGGGGGGGGGGATTCTATAAACTGAGAAAACCAAGGTTCAATCAGGCTGGCGGACGACTAATGTGTCTAAGAAAGGAAGGCAGTTGTTTTTTTTTCTTCTTCCAGGATGAACTTGATTCTGGGGTGTTGGTTGTTTAAGTGTGTTAGGAAGGAGAGGAGTGCATCAGAGCCATGTGGCCAAATAGCAAACATATCATCAACATAGCAAAGCCATATGGTTGGTTTTTGTGGGGCAGAGTTTAAGGCTTTCTCTTCAGTCTCCATATAAAAGTTGGCCAAGGGTGGAGAACCCATGGCTGTCCCCTCTATTTGTTTGTAGAATTTTCCTTGCCAAACAAAATAGCCTGAGTTCATTGTGAACTGAAATAGGGCTGTGATATCAGGAGGAAATTTAGCTTGGATTAGCTCTAATGATTCTTTGAGTGGGACATTTGTGAATAGGGAGGAGACATCAAAACTGACCATTACATTAGCGTGTTTGAGTGTAAGGTTTTCTATGCTGGCTTTGAAGTGGGCTGTGTTTTTTATGTGTGAAGGTATGTTGCCAGTATAGTGTGTGAGGGCTTTGGCCAAATGTTTAGCTAGTCTGTATGTGGGGGAATCAATGCCATCCACTATGGGATGTAATGGCACATTTTCTTTATGTATTTTTGGGAGTCCATATATATACGGGGGGGGGGGGGGGGTATGGAGTTAAACAGTTTTAATTTCTTAGTGACCTCTGCAGGCCAAGAAGCGACCTTCTTAAGGAGCCTGAGGAGTTTTCTAGTTTGTGAGTTGATGGGATTGTACTCGATAGGGAGGTAAGTAGCCTGATCTAACAATAGAGCATTCAGCTTACCTGTGTAATCCTTTTGGTTAAGCAATACTGTGGCGTTCCCTTTATCTGCTTTGGTGATTATTATTATCTTGTTTTTCTTTAATTCTTTCAGAGATTTAATTTCATTATTGGGCATGTTGGTTTTTGGTGGTTTTGCTTTGGTCCAAACACAAGCCACATCCAGTCTAATATCAGTGGAGATGTGGTTTGGAAGGTGTTGTATCCTGTATTTAATTTGTATCATTATGTCTTCAGCAGGTATTTTTCTGGGCATAATAGCAAAGGTGTCACATGAGAGAGCGTCGGGTGCTTCAGGTTATAAAATAATCAACGAAAGGTTGACTACCGTGTCGGTAGGAAGTTGAGGTTTGGAGTTTGAGTTCTTTTTTAAATTCTCAAATTTTTTGATGTGTCGTTCCCATACTTTTTTAAATTCTTTGTCCACAGCAGTGCACGAGATGTTGTATAAAACAGACCAAATCTTGTGGTTTAAGGTGCTGGAAAGCTAAGTTAGTGTCAATAAGGGAACGGCGAGTAGCAGTGATTTGTTCCCTGAGTAAAGCTTGGCTGGCATGGTTATAAATACAGAGAGCCTTTTGGGAAACGAAATGGTGCTTGAATTTGACACAGTTTAGGATTACCTGGTTATCCCAGCAGCATTTTAGGAAAGTGAGATGATTCAGTTGTCTTGATAGTTTCAACTTCATTTTACCGTAACGGCAGATCTTACATGCAATGGAATCTCCGTGGATTATTGTAATTCTCATGAAAAGGCTTAAATGTTGGTTATACTAAACAGCTTAAGGAAATTACAACATACAATAGAATATACATTAAAATAAATTTTAATACACTTCCAATATTTCGGCAACATCACATTGCCATTATCACAGGAACTTAAATACAAGACACGTGCACGCAAGCACAACACACAGTAAATGGGTAAAAGTGTGAGAGAAGACATGAAAGGGTTGATGGAAGGAATAGTGAAAACAGCATGTTACCATGACATGATAAAAATTAATTACGAAGAAGGGCTATGATGGCAAATGATTCGATGCGTAGGCTGTGTAGAAGGAATGGATGTGAATTTTTGGATGTGGGGAGTGAGTTTTAGGGATGATTGGATTTGTATAAGAAGGAAAGCCTACACTTGAATGCATTTGGCATCAGGAGTCTTGAAAAATTATTAATTGAAAAAGGACCTAACAAAGAGAGAGTCAGAGAAAAAATTCTGATGGAAGGAATTCCGAGAACCTGTGTGCAAGAGCAACAATGTTAGGTAACTGTTAATGATGGAAATGATTATGAAGAGAGAATGATTCTATGTTTGTCCTGTTCAGACCTATCAAGCATGCATAACAATGTCTGCATAAGTAAGGAATTAGATAAGAACAGATCTGCAAGTTGTCGAAGTGTGTCATGCATGTAATTTATTATGTCTGTACACAAATACTAGGAGTATCAGAAACAAAGGAATAAAGTTTATTGCCTTGGTTAATATATTGGGACCTCATAAAAAGAAAGAATGAATTTGAAAGAATAACTCTACTGAATGTAGATGGTATGTGGGTGACTGATGTAGAAGTGATTATTCAACTAATGAAGTTTCTCAAAAATCAGATATTTGCATAAGCCTTCTTAAATTTTCATTATTACCAAGTACCCCCTTATCAAAATAATAAATAAATAAAGTATATTTCATTATAAATGACTATTTTGTTTGATTTTATATGTTCATAAGTAAACAAAAAATATGATTTATTTTTAATAGAACAAAATTTGGAATAGGTTCCTCTTCGTTTCCCATCCATGAAAATCCACATTTCATGTAATTCATATCATATTTACAAAGATTTTTCATCTTCTTCCTACTTGGTTCTCTAGAGATGTCAGACGACACACCCTTATCAATTTCATTTGATCCAGATACAATATCAATGTTTTCTTGTTGCTTACAGTACTTATATTTGCTATATTGCTCTCTTTTATGCATTTATAAATCCATTCTTTAACCAATGTACTTATTTCACAAAATGAAAGCTAAAAAATCATGGTGCGAGATATGTGCGGGGATTTTCGGAAACTACTAAAGTTTTCAGAAAAAAACTGAAAATGGTGCGACTTACCAAGAAGCTCCTATTCGCTATCGATACTTTTGGCACCGAGATCAGTTTCCTTGTGTGCATTGTCAAAGTCATATACCCAAATAGCTTCATCTTCTTTCCCATTATTTCAAGCAAAAATTACCAGTAATTTACAAGATTTGAGATACGTAATGAACAATCTTTCACAAATGACTAATGAGAAGTAAAAGCAGAGTGCGAAACAGACAGCAATGGTAGGCCAGTAGAGATAGAGCACCTATGAAGAAGTGCATATGATTGGTGCAGTATTAACAAAAGATCGCGCAAACCAAAGACAAAGGCAAGCCAACAGTTGAAATGCTAATTCTCTTCAACCGAATTCCATAATATCTGAAATACATTCACTATATATTTTTTAGTTTTAACACGTTCACGACCAAGTGGCGTCAAGCAAAACCATGTTTCACTGGCAACATATGGTTTTGCTTGAGTCTATACAGCAGTTTCTGTTGGAGGGGAGATGTTTCATGAGTTAGTGCCATTTTTATCCCAGTTGTCTCTAATTGCACCATTTGTTGAGAAAGATATTACACAGACTGCAAATGTCTCTGTACCTTATTCAGTGATACAACAAAACTACTTATTTTTCTTGCGTCTTCAGTATAGTAATGCTGTTGGGGGGGAGGGCGTGTTGTTTACTACAGGGAGCGAGTTACTATCGCCACGACGTTCACGTCCTGGCGATAGTAACTCGCAATTTGAGTAGGAGAATTCATACATAATAATAATTTATTGAGAAATATATATGTCTAAAATAGTTCTTTTATTCTTAATAATCATTCCATGCATTAATGATGCATAGCCGAAAATTGCCACGTACTCCCGAAGGTACGCGTACCACACTTTGAGAAACACTGAACTAATGGGTATCCATTTTGTTAAAAGCTATCAATCTGGTATATGCAACACTGAACTCACTCCTACCTCTTCACATATGAGGATACTCATGTGGTATAAGGAAGAAGTAGTAGAGCTAGAGAAGTAGTTACACAAACTAAATAAGAATTCTGCAATAGGAATTGATGAGATATCAGCATGGATGCAAAAAGAGTGTTCAATTGAAGTGGCTATTGGCTTGATTAGGCTATATAATTGGAGTCTCAGAACAGGGAGGATTACAAGGAGTGGAAAGAATTTATGGTAATCCCATTGCACAAGGGTGGTGCAAAGTCTGAGGTATCCAACTATCGACAAATCTCAGTAGCAGTGGTGAAGATTTTGGAAAAGATGGTTATGGCTCACATTCAGAAATGGGTTGACAGAGAATCTTTGCAACGAACAGCATGGATTTACTAAGGGAAGGTCATGTTTTAGCAATTTTCTCACATTCTATAATAATGTTACCACTGAGTTAGATAAGAGGAATGGATACACCATGAAACTTTTGGATTTTGCTAAGGCTTTTGACAAAATACACCATGGAAGAGTAACATAAACTGGAGCATATGGGATTGAATTATGGACTATCGGCATGGATAAGATGATGGCTGACTGACAGATATCAAAAAATCATATATGGGGTGTGAATCTGCAATATTCAGAGACTAGTGGTGTGCCTCAAAAATCAGTCTTTGGTTCATTGCGATTCACTCTGAACATAAATGACATTCAAAAGGATGTGACACGCAACATAACTATTTGTTAATGATGCAAAGATAGGTATCAGGTAACGGTGATAATCTCTACAAGTGCTGATATGCAGCTCATGTTAAATTGATTAAAGAGAAATTGAGAATTTGTAGGCTGCAGACACTAGCAAACAGGAGAAAGAGGGGATATGATTGAGAATTACAAACTTATGAAAGGGTTATACAGAATTTCAGTAGATGAAATTTTTAATTTTATGGAGTGTGGGGAAAGGATACGAGGGCATCTACGGAAGTTGAGAATGAATGTTGTCAAGGAGGAGGTTAGAGCTAGATTTGTTTTTCATAGAGTAGTGTATGACTGGAATGGATTGCTGTTGGATGTTGTGTGTGCAAGTAGCGTGAATGATTTCAAGAACAGGTATACGACAGCTGGTGCGAATAGTATTGCCTCCTTTGATAAGTTCCTGACCCTCTGGAGTTTCTCTTAATAATAATGTTTCTCAATAGCTTCAATCTCTAGCTCTTTAAATGAATGTTAACAGATTTCTTGTCCACGCGGTTAGCCTAGTGGCTATGCGCTCTGCAACCATGTGCCTGGTGAAGGAGTGTCCTGGGTTCAATTCCCGTCGCCAACGTGAGGAGCTTAAGGATCTTCCTCAGCTATAGCCAAGTTAGCCGGTCTTGGGTGTGGATAACAGGGTTCCCCCCCCCCCCCCAGTTTATCTGGGTTTTTCATCCTGCAAACAGGCAAACCGGCCCCGTGAACACACGGATCTACAGCCATAAATACTTAACTCCCCCCCCCGCCCGAGATGGCTCAACTTGCCCCAATAGGGATGGGGGGAGAAAAGGGAGGAAACTCCATACAAATAAATAAATAAACAGATTTCTTCCTCCTTCCTTATCTACACCTTACACACAGCACACTGTATATATACACACACTAGGGGGGGGGGGTCCTAACAAGTAGAATTTTTGGAAATGGGTTTGTTGTACTGCTTCTTGTTTATAGTCATGGTACATTAATTTTAATTAGTTTGTTTTTTAAGAGGTGATGTAATATTCAGCTTTTTTGGTGTTTAGCAATTGGAGTTAACTAATTTCAAACAAATTACTAATTATAAATTAAAGATAAAATAGCAATGTTAATGATATATATATAGGTCATGTGATTTTGTTCATTTGTAAGTTATTAGAGAGCAGTAGCTTTTGAAATGTTGTACGTATTTTCATTGGAGAGTATACAGCACAAATGTATGTAGTTACTTGGGCACAACTTATAAGCAATGATGAGATGGAATCTTCATATTCCATCAGATTGAATCTTCATATGGAATGAGAGAGAAATGAACTAAAATACTAAACTGGCAGTATATAAGACGGTATTTAACTTACGGATATAAAACTCTTTTGGAGATAATCTAGTTCACTGAAATTAACTGAACATGAGCGATAAATGATATCAATGATGGAATCATTAAAATGAAGATGTTACAAAGGAACTTGATGTTGACATGTAAGAACGTGGCAATAAATATCTAAGGTAGTATGGTTATTCAAATTACCATACTATCTAGTAACAGAAAGTGAGAGGAAAGATTAGCAAAATAACAAGAAAAAGACTCAGAGGTAGATCCTTATCAAAATAGACAATTTAGATGCAATTTGTAGTGCCTTAGAAGACAAAAATATAATTTTATAGGAAGCTAGTAATGATTTAAACTTAATTATATATCACTATTGTAACATTCTGTATACTATTTGCAAGTACATGTTAGGAGCCAATATGTATATTTTATACCAGGACTCAAAAAATTATGCAAAACTCTGTTCACAATGCAAAAAATGTACTGATCCAAGACACGTTTTTTAAATATGTTCCAGGAATTCAATTATATTTCAGACTACTCAAAAGGAGTGAATATGCAAGAGTATTTGAGCTATTATACTATGTATGTATATTTTTTATGTGCATCCCACCCACAACAATGTAAACTATCACTGATACAATGATGGTGCAGATGAGATAAGAACAGATAAGTAAGATAAGAGACTGAGGGCATGCTAATTGAAATTTTATAAAATCATTGTACTTTTAAACCACACAGTTCTTGGAACCAAATTCTTTAGTGTACCAACTTCTCCATGGATAACAATACTTAGCATGATAATGGGATGAATATGACACTGGTTATGTGGATAAGAGGATGGCTGCTGAACAGATATCAAAATGTGGTATACGGAGGAGCAGAATCCAGGTGAAAGCTGGTGACTAGCGGTGTACTGTTTAATTTGTACGTAAATGATATAGGAAATAACCTGAAAGGAATTATTCAGATGTAATTGATTCCCTATTACTCTATATTGGGTATAGTAATAGTGAATCAAGGCAATGTGGGGAGCTTAGAGGATAAATAGGCTGTCAGTATGGGCAAAAGATAATGGTATCACTTTAATGTGGTAAAGTGTAAAGTTATGCATTTTGGGACAAACAGATTACAAGCTGTGGACTGCATTGATAGAACTGTACTCCAGGAAACAGATGAAGCTAGGAATTTAGGAGTGGTAGTACACTGAGAGTTGAATTTTATAGGTCATACTACTACTAAGGTTGCGCATAAGATTACTTGGCTAGTGAAGAACATGATAAGAAGTAGAGATAGAGAAGGTTTTATTCCTCTTTTTTGTAAGGGCTTGATATGTCCACATCTGGATTAGTGTGCTCAGGTCTGATCTCCTGGGTTTCTTGGGGGGGGGGGGGGATAAAGAAGTGGAGAGGATTCAGAGGCAAGCAACCAAGATAGTGAGTGGTTTGTGGAATTTCCTATGAGGAGAGATTGAAAGTGTTTGGATAGCAGAAGTTGGTTGATAGGTGAAAAACAGAGGATACAATAGAAACATTTGTTACTTAAAGGATTTTATAGGATTGACCCAAGGGAACTGTTTGAGCAATTAGCTAGAGGAGACAGAACAAGAAGGCTTCCCTGGAAGTTGAGTAAACATGTAAGGACTAGATTTTTCACTTGGAGAGTTGTGAATGAATGGATTCTCTTAATGGATTCAAGGAGAGATGTGATAGATTGTGTGGATAAATTAGGTCTCCCATGACGGGTCTTTGGACTCCATGGAGGTGCCTGTACAGTAATAATAATAATCATAATAAAAACAGCAAGTATGGTGATTAGCCTTTATAAAAACCTTGCTAAGATTAAATGATATCAGAAATATAGTAAAATCACACCATCTGGACTTCATCACTTCAAAATAAAAGTCTTCATGGTACCAAACAATGTTTCAGTGCAGATCATAGAAGTTGAACATGAAATTGGTGAAATGAGGAGTGGGAGAGCACACTTTTTTCATGGTAAGAGCAATTATTTTAGATTTTAAGTGTAAATATCATGTAAACAGGCTGTTGTTATTGTGTTCAGTGAACCTCTCAGGATGATCTTGGTCTGTGGAGATGACAGTATCATAATAATAATCCCAGCTGTAATACATGTTTGTCCATTACTTCTTTTGATGCGTTAGATAAATTTATGCAAACAGCTTTTTTTGTCCATTGTTATTTCTCTTATCAAATTAAATCACACACCCTAGGCAGGCCCAATCAAAAATTGAACAGTAACAAATTCCATATTTTGAATTTAATCTTCTGTATTCGTATTATTCTTTCCTGGGATATCTTTATCCAGATTTATTTTTTCGAAGTGAATATCCCTATCAGAATCGTAGCAGAGTGCCAATTTACACATAATTTAGTTAACTTTCTAAAGCGGAAAACTAAACGTGCACGTGAATGCATTCTTATTTAAAGCCAACTCATTTCACTGCACGGATGGATTATTGTGTCTTATACAAAATTCTCTGGATACAGTGATCAGTGTCTAAATTACTTGAAAAATTAAAATGAGGAAAACGATAACAAACCTCTTCAGGGTCATCATAATACACTCCAATGCAACGTAAATGAGGGGCAAGATTGCTTGTTTCAGTAAAGAGCTCACAACAATTTTTATACGAACCACGACTAAACTTGTATATAATTTGAAGGACTTGCACTGGAGGCTTGCCTGCTTTAATATCAATAGTAGTAAGCAATCCTGAATAAACTAAATATCCAAAAACAGTCAGAAAAAGTAGTAATAATAACAAAACAATGGATATCACTAATGACAGATCAGTCTCCATATTTATCTCTGTCTACTAGCACAAATACGCAGTGTCACAAATGTTTAACTCGTAAGATGGCGCAACATACCTACATGAATATAATATAGTGATTATAGTGACGATCATTACTTAGAACGTGTTTTTTTTTTTTTTTTTTTGAAATATAACAAACTGTATAATCTTTGGGGTTATTGTTGTTGTTCTATGTCATGGAGTCGTTCTAGCCTCTTGACGATTTGTGAACAAAGTCTCTTCATCTCACTCGGCCTCTTCTCTTTTCTTTCAGCACTTCTAAGTTCAATAAGTTCCTTTATGTTGTTCATCCAACTCTTCTACGATCTACCTCTCCTTCTCATGCCCTCAATTTCCCCAACATTACAACTGTTGCCAATGATGTATCTGCTCGTATAGTATGTCCAAAGTGCATTAATTCAGTTTAGCTATCATTGCCTGCAAGGAGCATTCTGTCTTTATACTCGCTGAAATCTTCTTATTAGTCATTTTTGCAGTCCATGGGATTCATAAGAGTCTCCTCCATGCTCATAATTCAAATGAATCAATGCGATTTCTGTTTTTCTTCTTAATGATGATACCGCTTTCACATCCAAACATCACTACTGGAAGCTTTAGGGTACTAGACCATTAAAAATCAAGGAAAAAAAAAATATTTTTATGGACTCCATGTATAAAATCACTCTTCTGCTAATAAGTAATCGTAGACAATGCATATGCTTGTGACAATACAAAACAAATTAATGGAAAGGTGATGGACATGATTTTTATTAATTTCTATGTTTATTTTTTTGTTTGTTTGCTTCAAGAAAGTTTAATGAGATCAATGTTCTCTCACAACCGTACTTGGTTCTTACTTTAAGAGAGAGGCTTACACACAGGGTACTAGTACCTGGGTAGCATATGATTGTAATTTTGATATTAATTAGAAAAAGGTATAGTCATTTCACACTCGTATTGAAATCATAGGTGATTTTTATCCGACTGTGAAATGGCTGAGTATGGATTATCAATACCACAGTTATAGTTAACTAATGCACAATTGCTCAATCACAACCTCAAAATTGAATAAAATCTTTACATCTCATCAATAAAATGAGATAATCGGATTAAAATCACAGATGATTTTAATCCGCGTGTCAAATGGTGAGTATGGATTACTTTATACCAGAATCTTAAGTAAGTAATGGACACTTGCTCAACCACAGCCTCAAAAGTAGTTAAATCTTTAAATCATATCAATAGTTTGTCCTACATGAAAAAAAAAAAAACTGATGTTAAATTGTATCCTATGTACAGCATATGTGGCCCAAGAGCTCTCTGGAAATGGGGTTTGCATCCATAATTCTAGGCCGCCTGATGAAAGGCCATCCTAAGTTTGATTCTGGTCACCGATTCGAGAATTTTGTCTCTCTTCGACCGACTCCCCAGTTACTCGATCTCCACCACGCACAATTAGGCTTTTTCCTCCGGGTTTTATTCATCAGTTAAACTCAAGAAAATTGACCATAGAACTCACATTATTTATTTGCGGACCACAATACTGCAGCAGTTGTCTTCTCTACTCATCTCCCAGGACGTCAGTTAAGATCACTCACAGTATTGGGCTGTTCTGTGATTGGCAAAGGGAGGCGCCGAGCTGTCCACTAATCTTTAAAGGTAGTTAGGGCCAAATGGCCTCACCTATTCTTTCTGGGAATACAAAGTGTTAGTGGAATGATTTTTATTTCATTTATGTATTCACTACTTCTCATCTGTTCCCCCTCCCACAAGATGTAGATAGCTTCACTCTCCAATCTATTAAATGAATCACATAATAGATACATGGTGAATATACGTGGATATAGAAATAATACAAATAACCTGTGCCACAGGGAACTTCCAAATATTAGTAGTTAATTCCCTAGGTTGATTACTCCAATAATCAATCCTCTCACTGCCTGACTGCTTGGATCATGATTTTTTCACGTAAACTGTTTTCGCTTGCGTTCTTGTCTATATGTTCATTGGAGTGACCATACAGATGCTGTATGGTCACTCCGATGCTCGGTGATGTGCCATACCAGGCCTCGCCATGTAGTCCTATATTGTTTGCTTTTCTGGCGACTCATTCCACACACACACACACACCATCCATCCATCTCATTGATGGGCTACTCCTTCCTCTTATTCCAGGAACTTTACCTCCTATTACTGTTCTGAGAAGTCCTCCTTCCATCCTTTCTATATATCCAAAATATTTTAAATTTCTTCTGTCAATATCCTTAAGGACCCTTGAAGTTCTACTGTTCTTTCCAACACCCATTCATTTGTACGCCTTACAGTATATGATATCCTCAAAAGCCTTCCGTAACACCACATCTCAAAAAGCAGATATCCATTTCTTATCTGACTTTTTTAGGTTCCTAGTCTCACATCCATAAGTTACTGTTGGAAAAACAACTGCATCCAAAATCCTCAACTTCGTTTCCATGGAAATAGATCCATCCTTCCACATTTTAGACAGGTCTCCCACTCTTGTTTTAGCAATTCCTAACCTTCTTCTGACGTCTTCTGAACAGCAATTCTTCATTAGTAATGGATCCCAGGTACTCAAACTTGCTGACTTCCTGAATTCTTTCTCCATTAAGGTGCACTTGTTTCTCAAGAGCTTCTCTGTTTGTATTTCCTTTGAGAACCATAATGCTAGTATTGCTAGTATTGAGTTGAAGTCCTCTGTTATTAAGTATCTTGTTAACTTTGTCAAGAATTTGTCCTAGTTCTTCCATGTCATTACAAAGGAGTTCTGTATCATCAGCATACCTCAGATTAATGATAAATCTACCCACTATCCTAATTCCTGTCCTGAGCTCATTCAATGCTTCACGCATGATGTCCTCCGCATATATACTAAACAAGTGAGGAGAAAGTAAACATCCTTGCCTAACTCCTTTTGCAACTTGAAGGCAGTCAGTCAATCCAACAGCTATTCTTACTGTGGCTTCTTACTCCCTGTAGAAGTTGGTCATCAACCTGATAGTGTGTTGAAGAAAACCCATTCTTTTCATTACTTCCCACAGTTTCACATGTTAACTTTAAAGTTAAGAGTATTAAACTATGTGCTTTGATGGAAAAGATGAAGGTAACTTTTCAAAGGAGGAGTATGCAGCCATCCACTACATTTACACTGAAGCATAATGACAGAGAGCCGTTAAAAAAAAAAAAAAAAGCATTTTGAAGAAGTGGCGCAAATAATGCCCATAAAGAGAATTTATGCAATAGTCGAAACGCTGTTGGTATGGACTTGTTAGGAACAGCTAACTGGACCATTATATTCTTTGATCATCATCTGCGAAACGTAAATGTACATTCTTTCCCCCTTTTTCTTTCTTTCTTTCTTTTTTCTTCAAAAATGAATAGCAGCATTTTTTGGAGAATCTTTTTTCATTGATGCGATAACTTATGCACTTCCAGCATGATGGAGCACTGCAGAATTTTCCCTCACATTTCTAATTACATTACATTCAAAATAACATACTAGTGATAGACAGCACAATGACTAAAACGTTTGTGGAAATGTGTAGCTAAGTAGATACATCAAAGTTTGATTTTGATTACCTATGGGAAGCCTGTGTAGCTCAGTAGAAGTAGCGTTTGCACTCTACAGCACTTGATCTCACGACGAAAGGCGTTCGAATCTAGTAGCCGACTAAAAGAACTTTTTCTACGACTTTTCTCGACCGGTTTCAGAGTTAGTCGATCTCTGACACGGGCTAGCGGGTTTTTCGTCCCGTAAACTCAAGAAAATCGGCCGTCGAACACAACTATTTTCAGATATTAAATATATTGTGTTAGGGTCAGGGACCACCAGATGGAGGCACTGACTAGCCACCTTCTTCACTGCGTGTCGATTAATTAGTGATAGCCTTGGGCCAGCTATCTCTGATTGGCTACCAGTGGAGATTGAACAGCCCACTCGGTCACCAAAAGTTAGATAGATAGTTAAACGTCCTCACCTACTCCTTATACGGGAACAAGAAGATGTTAGCTGATTTTTTTTTTTTTTTGATTATGAGAGATTTGTGCATATTCATATGTTCATAACAACTGATTTTTCAACTGATATCATGTATTAAAACGATATTGAATTATTATTATTTTTTAACTACTGAAACAAATAATTAATGCAAATTGATAACTCTGCGCAGGTTAGAAACTGATAAATTGCTGATAAAACGTTTTATTACTTAGAATCACACAAGGAATCACTAAATTTGGAAGAATCCTTCTAGGACTTTCTATATCTTTTAAGAAAAATAAATAATGAAAAAAAAAAAGAGAGGAAATTCACTAAGGCATTGTTTCTAAAACGTAAAACATTCGCCCATAACGTATTCCCTTTTCAAATGCCTTTACCAGAAATCCACTGACGATATCCATCGAAACGAGTAACGAAAAATTCGTTACTCATTTCAAGTGATGAAGATCAACCTTTTTTTTTCATTACAAACAAGGCAGAATAAAAAAAAAACCTTCTTAAAAAATAATGAATCTTCTAATTTAACAGATTTCAAAAGATTTATGAAGGAAAGCAATTTTTTATTACAGAAACTTAAAAAAAAAACAAGCTATTTAAAAAAAAATAAAAATAAATGCGCTAATGTCTTTAATTCTCCAAAAGTAGCAGACAGAGCTTAGAAATTGAAAGGGCGGCCAGTTTAAACTCTAAATCGTCCCATGGCTAAGAATGGAGAGTGCTGAACGTAGGGTTATTGATGAGTTTAAAGACATCAGGAAGAGAGTGTGATAGACGACTGTCTTCATCTCATGATATAAATCCTGACACCGGTATATTTCTTTGTAATAGTGTGAGTTTATTAGATTTTTCCAGAGACTCGTTTAAGATCTGGAGTTCATCAAAAAAACATATGTATGTATTCGTAAAAATCGTATGTATACTGTATGTATATAATAAACAGAACTAACGCCTTTTATTCCCTAATAGGGAGTAGGCGAGGCCTTTATACCCTATCTAGCTTTTGGAGACTGAGTGGGCAGTTCAATCTCCACCGGTAGCCAATCAGAGATAGCTGGCACATGTCTATCACTAATTATAGCAGCCACCGATGAAGAGGCTGGCAAACAAGTGCTGCCATCTCTTGGTACCTAACCCTAACAAGATATGTCACTGTCTGAAATAATGTGGGTATTACGGTCGATTTTCTTGAGTTTACGGGAGGAAAAACCCGAGTTTCCGGGAGGAAAAACCAGCTTGCCTGTGCCAGAGATCGACCAACTCGGGAACCGGTCGAAGATAGGCTTAGAAAAAGTTCCTCCAGTCAGCGATTGACTAGAACCTAAGTCTAACTTCAAGCGGCCAAGCGCAGAGGACGCAAGGGCCACTTCCACTGAGTTACCAAGAATAAACCTATTTTCACGCGTCTAAGTTTGACTAAATCGGGAATTCAATGAAAAAATAAAATAAAATAAAAGCGTAGCAAGAGCTACACTAGTTGGTGACTAGAACCAAACCTGTAATGACCTTTCTTTCAGTAGCTTGGCATTATGGTAAGCGAAATGGACACATGGCCACTCAAGCACCATTCAAGCCATACACGAAGGGAGGAGGGGTCGGGAAAGTTCTGATAAACACCTCCAACAAAAATGATATTAAAGTAGCTGATATAATCACAAAAAAGAACATACTAGTAGCAGAGTTATGAAGATAACTTATGTTCTTATATTCACATCCTTGCATGTTCTTTCTTGTGGTTATATCAGTTGCTTTAATATTGTTTTTGTTGTAGGTGTTCATCCGAACTTTTCAGACTCCCTTTGTATACTGTATGTATATAATAAACAGAACTATTATAATACAGAGTGGTCATAAAATAACTTTCCCTCTTTGGAGGGATCTGTAGCTAAAACGAATAAACGTAATGAGATCAAATTCTATATTGAGACTTTTGAAGGCATACGGAGATGATTTGTGCGAGGAAAAAAAATAGTACCAATAGTCGGCGATAGGGCAAATTTTGGGGCTGCCGGAGCCGAAAACAAGCGGATAATTACACCAAAGGCAGATAAAATGGAATAATCACATTTCGATGGTGTAAGCGACAGCCGCATCACTCATTCCAGCTGGATATGTGGCGCGTTACAATGATAATAATAATAATAATAATTAAATTAAAACAACAACTTGCTAGAGACACAGAAATTAATGTAGTGATTGAACTCACAGGAAATAATGTTTTATTCATCAGAATCAGGCTCCCCTGGACCACATACACGATTTTCAATGTGCTGACCATTCTCGTGTACAACAAATTGCAAACTAAAACAACAACTTGCGAGAGACACAGAAATTAATGTGGTGATTGAACTCACAGGAAATAATGTTTTATTCATCATAATTAGGGTCCCCTGAATCACATACACGATTTTCAATGTGCTGACCATTCTCGTGTACAACAAATTGCATCAGGTGTGTGACATGCTCTACAGCTGAGCGTAAGGAGTCGGATTGGATTTTCATAACAGCACGTTTTATCTTTGTTGCAATGAAGGAATAACAAAATTTTTCAGCATTCATCGATAAATCTCTCCACTAATATTACCCCTATAGGTTATAGGACCTGTAGGGGTAATATGCTCAAAACGTATGGTCCTATTATGAAATCGACTGTGAAGACACAACACACTGTTACTTTTGAAGAATGCAGTGGTACTTGCTGGATCGCTTGGGGATATTCAGATGCCCAAATGCTGCAGTTGTGATTATTGACCGACCCATTCAGATAAAAATGAGCCCTCATCATCCCACAATATTCTCCAAGGCCAGTCATTGTCGACCTCCATTTGGGCAAGAAACGTTAGCGCGAAGGCCATGCGCTTATCATCATCTGCAGTAGTTAGTGCTTGCACACGACTGATCTTATACGGATAGAAGTGAAGCATTTTCTGTAAGATTTTCCCAGACTGTACCATAAGCCATATCAAGTTTGCGAGCTATGGCACGAGCGCTCGGACCAGTACTGGTCCCTGTGTCGTCGAACACCGCAACGTCTGTTACTGTCTCTTCTTGCGCTGCTTTCTGTCCTCTGCCAGGTCTAACTCCTAGTAATCCAGTTTCTTCAAACATCTTAATCATAGCTCTCAGTGCTACAGCTGACATAGGACCTGTACGCAGGTTATGAAGCCTTCTAAATTCCCGAAGGGCAGCTACGGCGTTGCACTGTAAGTAAAGCACGTTGAGGCAAGGTAGGGCGCATATTGAGCAAAATTCGTCAGTCATTCGAATAACTGCCTGAACGTTCCCAATCCCTTTTTAAGTGGAATTGGTTGCCCTGCTGTCATGTAGGCACAGTAAAATTTGCATAATCTTTTTTAGCTGCGTTTACTGCAAATATTTGACTGCTTTCAGCTCCGCCAGCGGCAAAATTACCCTATCGGTTACTTTTGTTACTAATAGAGCCTGTGTAGCTCAGTGGATGTGGCGTTTGAATACCACGGCGCTTGGCCGCACGAAGGAAGACTTGGTTTCGAGTCTAGTCGGCGACTAGAGGAAATTTTTCTAAGCCTTTTTTCGACCAGTTCCCGAGTTAGTCGATCTCTGGCACGGGCAAGCGAGTTTTTCTTCCCAGAAACTCGGGTTTTTCGTCCCGTAAACTCAAGAAAATCGACCGTAGAACCCACATTATTTTCAGACATTAAATATATTGTGTTAGGGTTAGGGACCACGAGATGGCGGCAAATTTGAGCCGTCTCTCTTCACTGTGTACTGCTTAATTAGTGATAGCCTTGGGCCATCTATCTCTGATTGGTACCAGTGGAGATTGAACTGCCCACTCAGTCTCCAGAAGTTAGATAGGGCTAAATGGCCTCGCCTACTCCTGCACTGATTTTTTTTTTATCTTTTTTCACGGAACTCATCTCCCCATGCCTTCGAAAGTCTTAATATAAAATGTGGTCTCATTCCGTGTATTAGTTTTAGTACAGATACCTCCAAAGAGGGAAAGTTAATTTATGGCCACCCTGTATATATATATATGCATCGCTTAAAAAATGGTTATTAGTTAAATTTTATTCGCCGTCACTTTCTGACTGTGGCATTCGTTTGTGTGAGACTGAAATTAAATCACTTTCATCACTTGGAACACTTTGGCCGTCCTGTTCATACTCAATGGCGAAACGTTTTCTTCAGTAAAAGGAACTAAATTAGCACTAATTTCCAATTATTCTGAAGGCTGATATTTTTTTTTATCACGAACTCTGTAATTAATCGTTGAAATTCTGTTTTGACTTGATCTTTGTATAATTTTCACCATACATGACTTCACGTTTAAACTGTTCAGCTCATTCAGTATTTGGATCATGTATAAGGAAATGACTTTGCAATTTTACTAGCCATTTGAAGCCCTTCTTTAATTAATTCTGCAGTGAGTAGAATCTTATGATCATCATCATCATCATCAACACTTTTTCTTTTCCATCGAGATTTTCAAGGACAACTTCTATTATTTCGTCATCACTAACAGCCTTGTCAACCATCATTTCTTTAATAACCGCAGACGAAAAATCATCAAATCCTTCTACGCCAACTACATGTGCTTATCTGATGATATTGGGATATTCAGTTGTATGCAAAGGTACAGTTTTTTCCTTTTCACACATTCTGGCCAAGTAGCTTTCCAGCATTCATTTAAAGTGATGGTTTCAATTCTGGTAACGCCAACTTGGCAAGTGTTGGATACAATTCAAAATAGAAAATTTATTCTTCACATCAATAACTGTCAGTAAATTATCCTTATCTAGTTTATCCAAAATGTGTTGGAATGTTCGTCTTATGTAGTAAGTTTGAAGGTAGCGATCACACCCTGGTCTAGTGGTTGTATTAAGGATGTTGTTTTAGGTGGCAGAAAACAAAATTCCACATTCGGGTGTTCTAAAACAGGAATATTATAGAGAATGTACAGGCACATTCTCTATATGTTCTAAAATAGAATATTATAGAGATAGTACAGGCACATTCTCTATAATCAATAAAACTTTAAAGTCCAGATTTTTTTCCCATCAAATAGCGTTTAACTTCTGGAACAAAACATTGATGGAACCAGTCATTAAAAATTTATTTCTAATCTAATCTTTTTTATTTGCCTTCCAGTGCATTGGTAACGTGATAAAATCCACACCCGTCACTTCCCGCGGTCTAAGGGATCAATTAATGAGTAATGATTTTAATATATGATCTCCTGGAGTATTGCTGTAATATAATAGAGTCACACGATACTTAGCTGCTTTAAAGCTACCAACACTTTTTAGTGATTTCACTATATAAGTCCTACTTGGAATTTGTTTACATAGCGTAGAGTAACCCCTGATATGTGATATCAGTAGCATAGAGTAATCCCTGATATTTAAAACATCAAAAAAGGGGGGGGGGGGAGTCTCCAAAATCCAAGTGTAAGTGCATATGTACCTTACTAAGAAATGATAATTGTAATGGAAACACCCTTTTCAACAGAACTAAATTCAAACAGAAATTTTAAAAATAATCGTCATTTGAACCGTGTTAAATCAAAATATATAGTGTAAAAATAGAATTGCTTTTATTTTCTAAACCGTGTTATTTCGAAATCGTCTAAAAAGCCGTGTAAAAGAGAATTAGCTATATATACAGGGTGTTCGGGATAAATTTGACATATTTATAATTAATTATATTTTTCCGTAAGCTACATGTATTAACACACACTTCTCTTCATTTAAAAGTTTGGACCCTTCTTCATTCATATACAAGATGTCAGAAAGGATGGATAGCTGGAACCCACCTGAATCATGGAAGAGAATAACTTGTATCATGATGATTCGTGCCCGCCATCAAAATAAGGATATTACGACTGCTGCCCAATGCTCCCTGAATACAGTAAAAACAATCAGGCATGAACTAGAGACTTGAAATGGTGACTACGAGGATGTAGCAAGAAGAAAGATCCCTAGCAGACGATCTGATTGCGTTCGTACAGCAGAATTCCTCGCAAATCTGCAGGAACAGGTGTTGAAGAACCCTGGCATTGGAATTCTGGCTTTGTTCGTGGAGTTGCTAACTGTAGTCAAGCCCTGGATAACAAGGGTAGCCAATGGTAGGCCGTATGTATGGCAGCAGGATTCGGCCCCTTGTCACACCTCTGGGAAAAGTCAAAAATGGTTGTCTGAAAATTTCTACGACTTCACCAGTCCAAATGTTTGGCCTCCAAACTCCCCAGACCTTAACCCCATGGATTATTTTGTATGGGGCGCAGTTGAAAAAGACACCAATCGCACTTCCAGTAATACAAAAGCCCAGTTAATGGATAAAATTAAAACAGTTTTTGCGGCCCTTCCCAGGGAGACTGTAGCATCAGCTTGTTCGAGGTTCCGAAGCAGAATTGAAGCTGTGATCGATGCTAATGGTGGTTATTTTGAGTAAATCTTGTTGATAGTATTGTAATTAACTCTGCCTGTAATGTTTTTTTGTCAATTCATTAAATTTAATAGATACAAAGAAGATTTTCTTTTTCCTTACGAAACTGTCAAATTTATCCCGAACACCCTGTATATATATATATTTAGACAAAATAAAGTTAGATAAGATTTGCTGATTTATAAAGTGCTATCTCCCACAAAGGGGATAGATGTAGACCATGAGACCTGTTTAAATTAGGAGAGTAAAGTAAAGTTTCGCATGATTCTTAAATCCGTGCCATGAGGAATCGACCTTTATGAACTCTTGTCTTGTTTCAATGAACTATATGCGTAGTATTATTGATAGCATGCTCCGCAAGTCCAGACTGTTCAGGCTCAAGGTAATGAATATAAGACTTGTGTTCTTCTAGCCGAATAAAAGCAGATCTTCCTGTTTGTCCGAAATAAGATAACCCACAACAGCAAGGAATCTGGTAGAAGCCTGGATAATTGAGATGTGAAAGCTTGTCATTAGGAGAGGCGAGAAAGGTGGAGTTTTTCTGATGGGCAAAAGTATGGGGAAACAAAAATATTCAGTGATTTTAAAACTTTCTCTATGCGTACACTAATGCCTTGCACATATGGGATAGGAATACGTGTTATTTCTTCTGTATATGAAGAGGTAGAGATACCGTAGCTGTTAAAAGCTCTTTTGTTGAAAGAATTCTTAAATCCATTAGATAAAAAAAAGGTAGAATTAATATGGTATAATTCTTTCTGAAACAGTTCATCTAAAGAACATAAGGAGTAAGCCCGGTGAACAGATGTTTTAATGGTTCCAGCCATAAAACACTCATCATCGTCATCATCACTGGGATGGTGATGAGATTCAGCATGAATGATGGTCTTTTTCAAAAAAAAACTGAGAAATGTAGGCTACCATCTGGTTAATCTAAAAATGCTAACTGATTATTTACTCCTCCTTCTAGAGTGAATTGGATTCTGGGATGAAGTGAATTTAATTTAGAAAGAAACTCAGAGGAAGAGCCATTCCAGATAGCCAAAATATCATCCACCTATCTGTACCAGTCAGTAGGTCTAGGTGAAATGTTGTCAAAATTATTGTTCAAAGTGTTCCATGAAGAAGTTGGCAATAGCAGGAGAAATAGGATTGCCCATTGCTGTTCCTTCGATTAGTTGATATAACTTGTTTTTAAAATAAAAATAAGTAGAATGCATTTCAAATTCAAATAGTTGAACAATATCTGAAGGAAATTCTTGTTGTAGTAATTCATTGCTGTCAGATATAGTAGTAAATGAGGAAACAACATCTAACTAATAATAATATCTGAAGCGTCCAAATGAAGATTTGAAAATTTTATTTTTAAAATCCAAAGGATTTTTTTATATAATTAGCAGTTCTAATTGAAGAAGTAAGTAAATTAGATAAGAATTTAAAATTTTCATGTAGGACATCCTATATAGTCTGCGAGTGGTCTTAATGGAATACCTGGTTTATGAACTTGGGGAAGTCCATACTATCTAGGTAGACGACCAAAGAAGGCTTTAAGTTTTTTTTTTTTGATCTTTATTCCAAGTAGAACATTACCGATAAGAGAATTAAGTCTGTTTAATTGAGTACAAGTAAGATGAGGTGTGAAGGACCTGTAAGTTGAATAGTCTCGAAGTATTAGAGACTTTCTCTCTAATATTCTTTTCTATCTTGAACAACAGCCTTTCCCTTATCAACCTTCGTAATAATTAAATTGTTATTATTCTTCAACGATTTCAGTGCTTTAAATTCAGAGAAAGACAGATTAGGACGGGGCAGCTTGGCACTGAAAAGAAAAACAAATTTTTCTTTCGAATGTGAAAAATTTTTGCCCATTCGAAAGGAGTCCTGTTAGCAGTTGTTTGAGATAAAGATCGAAGACCTCTATCTGCTATGAAAAAAAAGTTCAATTGTCTTTATGTGTTCTTGTACTGAAGATGCCTATGATACTTATTATTGTTATTATTATTCTACATTGTATTTGCACGGAGTCAAAACACATCGCGAGAGACCCATGTTAACTATTATTCACACCATACCTATCATCCTATTATTAAATTCACTCTTTGGGCACACTCACAACTACATCTGGCAATCCATTCCACTCTTAAACAACTTTCAGGAGTGACTCCTTGTGCTTCCCCTCCTCTTCATGTTTTCAAATTTTTCTTTTGAATCAGTCTTATAGAATTCGTTTGGTAACGTATAACATTTATCATGTCTCCTCTTCCTCTCCTCCTGTTAACAAATGTATGAAACTCACACAATTTCAATCTATCTTCTGGGGAGCATTCCACAGATCTGTCCCCAGATTGGTCATTAGTCTCTGATCATCAAAAAATCGAAGTGGCTAAATCAGTGCAGTAATCAAGATGCATCCGAATCAAAGCTTTATAAAGAAAGATAATAACATCCCTATATTTATTTGTCAATGAGTTCTTGAACATCGAAGTTCTCTTTTGCCAACTTTTGCAATATCCCATCTGTAATATTATGTAATATGTATTGTTTTCATCCTGAAGTACCTTCAAATTTTCAACATTAAATTGACAACTATTGTCCGTTACCCACACTGCCAATTTATTGAAATCATTCCGGAGGATATCTACATCACCTTTATCAACTATTGTTCTCCTCAGTTTTTCATCGTCAGCAAATAACTGAATATTCTACTTAAATCTTCCCATATATCATTAATATACAAATTAAAGAGTAGTGGCCCTGGTATAAATCCCCTGTGGTACTCCACTAGTCATTCTTATTCATCTTGATTTCACTCCATCACACATTACCCTCTGATGTCTCTCTGTTGTCCCCCATCCAGCCTCATATCCATTCTCATTTGCTCCAGCTTCTGGCAAATAGCGTTGCAGAGTCCAGCAGTATCATGGTGTAACCATTTCCTTCATCCAATTCTGCTGTCACTTTATTATAAAATGTGAATAAATTACTAAGGCAGGATCTACTCTTTTGAAAATCTGTGCTGACTCTATACAGTATCATATGCTATCTACTCATTCCAAATTTTACCTTTACCTAATTTTTCCAATACTTTAATCACCACTCCATACTAATTGGTTCAATTAGTATTGAACCAATTATTTCAATTTTTGGTTCAATACTAATTGGTTTGAAATTTGCCACATCTGTCTCGGAACCACATTTATGTAATGAAACTATCTTATTCCCTTTTGCATTCTCTTGGAACCTTACCATAGCTGAGAGATTATACAACTCCATCGGATACGTTGCCAGTTTTCTGGCACTTTCTTGTAGCACATGGACTGACATACTGTCCAGCGCCACTGCTATATTCACATTGGTATTTTTCAATATGCTGAGTACCTCTAGTTCATCTACTTCAATTCTAACATCAGTCTCTGTCACATCAGTAACTGCAAAGTTACCACCTGGATGATACATCCTTGCAAAGTGATCGATAAGTAGCTGAACTATTTCCTCTGCTTCTGTCACTTTCCTACCATCTGCATTGGGTAAAATTATCTTTTCATAATCATTCTTTCTCTTGTATGGGAAGAGATGGCGTGTTTATCTATTTGTCTTCCTTTGAATTTAATTTGATATAAATTTGATATTTGATGTTTTGGGTAGGGTCTTCTGTAATTATTTTATAAGTATTGGTATCATTAGTACCGTCTAAAATTTTATTGCAGTAATCAGTTTATTTGATAAAACAGTAATAACGCGTTTATCTGACTTATTGGTAATCATATTAAAGGTATTTTTAAAAATTTTGCATCTTGTTAAGATGAGGAGATATATTTGGTTTAGGAATTGTTTTATTGTTTATGATATTGTTTATTATTATTATTTTTAAATATATGCTTGCTGAAGTGATTTTCAACTTTAGTTGTTTTATTTTATTTTATTTTTATTTATTTATTTACTTTTGATAATTCAAAACCAACATCGATGGTTTTCAATTATCCTCAAGGGAGCGCTAATTTTTGGTGTTTATAAAAGAAAGATCTCGTTGCCAGTTAAATTACAGGAACATATATTATTTTAATTTGGTGAATTTTTATTTTATTATTTATTTATTTTTAAATCTAAAGTGAATCGTCTTCATAACTGGAAAGCAGTAAGTATGTTCATCTTTTTATAAATTTATTATTCTTCTAATTCAACGGCTAGTGGAGGATGTTAAGTGCAGATGTTTGCAATGCATTCTTAAAAAATTTTCCCCTATGAAGTGGTATTTCTAGCAAGCACTGAAGTTAAAATATTTTGACATGAATCCTTCATTTTCTTACAAAGAATCAAATTAAAATGAGTAATATCAAGCTTGGATAATCAAGGGGATTTTCTATTTAGAAATCAAGAATTTTGAATTAGCTAAGGTCGTAATGACATAAATATAAATAAAAAAGAGGAGGAGGAGGGAACTGTTAGTAAGTGAACAGAAGGTGTGTGAGGAATTGAATAGACTTGATGTAAATAAGACTGTGGGACTTGATGCTATTTCACCACGTGTTTTGAGGGAATGTTCCAGAGAGTTAACAACAGCTTTTGCATATCTTTTCAACATGAGTCTCTCACTGGGTCAAGTTCCAAAAGAGTGGAATATTAATATTAGTAACGTTACTAATATGCTAAAATACAGTTCCGTATTTTAGCATATGCTTGAATCACACTCTCTAGTGGAGTTCCACATCCTAGTGAGGACCTATTCTTTACATCTGTAGTGCAGTAACTTGCTTCTTTTTCAGCAGAGCTACAGCAACATAAACTGTGTGCTCAGTACTGCCATCTAGTGAGAAAATGAACTACATCAAATAGGAGTGAAAAATCTTTGAAACTATTGAATGCATTTTTATACTGAACGATAATTAATAGAAAGAAACACTGGATGATAATACCTTAACATTAAAAATTCATAATATTAATAATACTTATTTGTAGGGGTCATTTCAGTTTACTATAATGGAAAAACAAAAGCATAACAAAGGTTTACTCAGGTCAGAAAAACTTCATACTATTTCAATACTGCCATCGTATTGCTCTTTGTTTGGAAACTTGAAACTTATCTGACTTTTGTATTTCTTTTTAGTTAAAGAAATTAAGTTATTTCAGTTTTTTTTTTCTTTAAGAATTTTCTGCACAGTCTTTACACGGAAGTTTTTGATGTTCAGATGGTCAAAATCAATCGGTTTTTTTATTCATCCACGTTCTGTTTATCCGTTAACTTCAGAAAAATCAATCAATCATCGTTTCTTAATTGATTATTCTAAATGGCATATGTGAACAATTTGTTTTTGGAAGGAAAATATAATATTGCCTCAGTGAATACATTCTACTACTAAGCAAGCTGAATTTAAATGATTTTATTATACAGTACTTATGATCTATTACACCATATTCTTTGCCATTCGATATTTAGGAATTTACATACTTATAGACAGCGCAATTATGGAAAATATGACTCTCAGATATGAACACCTGCAGTGTCTGAGTCCTGAACTGCTGGTTCTCATTGGAAAAGAAGCGGTTCAAAATGCCACATTAAAGGTCAGCATATTCTTTAACCAAAAAGCACTAACAAAATAATTTGACGTTCGTGTCTTTTTGCAGTACCACCTCTTATGCCAGAGGGTATTATATTTGTATTATATCGATATTTTTCACAGCGCATTGTTTTCCTACTTGATATATACACTATGTCGACAAAAGTATTTGGACACCTAGTTGTGGTAAAAAAAAGCGTTTTAATTACATTCCTAGTACCGAATGGTACCATCTTTGGACTGAATGACAACAACTACCCTTCGGGGCATTCTTTCAACCAATTTCTGAAAGTTGCAACAGGAATATTCTTTCATTCCTCGCGTAAAGCTCCCCCCATTGGTGATGCTGATGACGGCCGCTGTTGTCTGGAGCGAATTCTGCATTCTAATTCGTTCCAAAGATGTTCAATGGAGTTGAGCCGATTGGTTGAACACTTCAAACTTGCTTCGTGGAAACCAGTCTCGGACACGTGGTGCAGTATGGCGTTGGAGCATTGTCATGCTGAAACATGCAGGGATCACTGCCGAGGTACTTCCACAGCGTCAGAAGCATGAAGTTTTCCGAATTGTCCATGTAGCTGTCAGACGTTATGATTTGGAGCACGTCCACCAATAGACCAAGCTCCATCCAACTGAAACACCAACATACAATTACCGAGCTTCCATCAAACTTGACAGTTGAAATGATGCAGTATAATGATGCAAAATGATGCCGGAACCGTTCCCCAGGTATTTTACTAATCCAAACACTACCATCACAGTGAAACATTTGGAAGCGTGATTCGTCACCCAACAGAACCTTTTCCAATCACCCACGATCCAGGAATGGTGTGAAAGACATCAGTCCAAAAGTCGTTTGGCGTTGAGGGGAAACATCGAAAATAATGTGTGGACTGTTTGCAGCCGCTCTGCTTTGTAAACGCGGTTAAGGTTCGAGGTTAAGCGAGAGGTTCATTACTGATGACGTGCTGGATGCCCGAACATACCAAGACAGATCTCGTCAGTGAGTGTTGGTGGCCTTCCAGGTCGTTTTCTTGGAGTGGTAGCACCATCAACGTTTCAGCTAAGAATGAGATAAGCAACAGTGGGTTTCGGTATACAGAGATGGAAAGCAATATCACGGACAGAAAGATCAATGATGTGACACGCAACTGCCATCCCACGTTGTAAGTCTGTCAATTCAGCTGAATATGGCATCAGCCTGAACCAACAGGTCAATTGATGATTACAGTTGTTGGTTTAGTCAACTGACCTACAGGTTAGTTAATTTAGTTCGTTTTCACTTTCTCCACTGTATCAGAATCACAATGGAAACCAGGAGACCAGACCTGATCGAAATAGTCCAAGTAAGGATTTATCAAAGCCTTGTAAAGAGACAAAATTACTTTATTATCGTTACATGTCAAGGTTCGTTTCAGCATTGCGATTATTCTCTTGTATTTACAATTTTTGCTATCTGACCCTTGAACTTCAGCTTACTGTCTACTAAGATCCCTAGAAGAACCCCGATCAGTTTCTTCTAGCATACAACTAGCAAACCACGAGCGGCCAAATTGGTTTGAAAGTACTAGCTCTCGTCTGATCACTGAAGTTAAGCAAACCTGAGCCCAGTTAATACTTGGGAGGATGGCCTCCTGAGAACCTTGGGTACTGAGGGCATGAATTCTTGCCGGCATGGTTGGCCAGAAAAAATTGTATTTTTGATTACCGCCTTTGGAATGGATGTTTGTGATTTTCTTTAGGTTGGAGATGAATTTTATCCCCGGGTGTGAGACCCCCGATCCGCTTATTGGAGACACGAAGTGGCTGAAATAGTTCCATGTTTGGTCTCTAAAGCAAGGTTTCCAGACTATTTAAAAATAAATATAAAATTTACAAAAAATATATAAAATTGATAAAAATGGGAAAAAATCCTTAGCCCACCCATGGTACAAGTGTAGTGCACACGAAAGGTTTAACAATAATCTTTTGTTATTGTTAAACAACAAAAAAATACTCCTACCAATATAATACGACATCGGATATGTAATCACACCAAAGTGCATGACCTTACAGTTATTAACATATGTTGAGTTCAATGTCGCGTATACCACGTTGATAGCTTTTAGCAAAATAGCTACTCATTAGTTGAACAATTACTTGTGCACCAGTCACTTGCATACCCTCTGCATTCAGTAGAGTTATTCTTTCAAATTCATTCTTTCTTCTACTTGCAGCATAACGATATAATTCTTTTGGCTTGTCTTTAACTTGCAGAGCCAGTTTCTTTCCAAACTCGGACTTAGCTTTCCGTACAACACTTGTGACTTCTGGCCTGATGTTTATAATTATCATAACTGACATCATATTTGCACACGATATTCCTTCCACATCATTTTTTCTTACGAATCTCATTTTTAATTAGATTACACATCCATTTCACTCCTATTTTATTTATTTTTTAAACTCTAGGGACACATTCTGATATCGCATCATATAAGTATTTTTTAAACACTTCCTTAACACGCACTGTCGACATCCTTTCCATCCAACAACTAATACTATGGCACAGAACTCAGTATACTCCTCAGGTGGTTATAATTTCCTGTCTTTTTGTTCAGCATGTAACCTTTTCTGAATGGAACATTCATAAACTTAGTTACTTCCCAAGTGAGTACCGCACGATCACTGTCACCAACCGGAGGCAGAATAGTTACATCTTTAACCGAAACGCCCTCTGAAACTATAATCAAATCTAACACTCTTTGACCACGAGTAACTTCTGTCACATGCTGTTTGAGGAAGTTATCTCGCAACAGTTCAATGAATTCACTTTCATTCTTCTCATGCGATTTCACAGTTAGCCAATTAATATTCGGATAATTAAAGTTCCCCATTATGGTTACTCTTTTCGCACTCATCATATTTATTTGGTGATGCATTCCTTCGTCACAGCAACTGATCCACCAGATCTATAACAACATCCCACCATGTATCTGATCTTGTTAGATTCCACCTCACCAGATGGCTTCAAACTCACTACTACATGAAAAACTGTTACTATTATTACAATAATAGGTCTCAACACTAACTGGATTCAAGTCATCCGATATCATTAGCAGCACACTCCCTCCTCTCCTATCCTGTCTATCCTTCCTAAAAATACTGTACCCTTTACACTTGATACCAGTTAGTATATTTGATTCTGATAGCCAGGTCGCACTAATGCTTACAATCTAATGTTCCAGTATATTAACCAAGGCAACAAACTCTTCTTCTTTGTTTCATATAGTCCTAGCCTTCGTGTACAGACACAATAAGTTGCCTCTATGCTCTTTGGTATGGAGATAACTTATGGTATGGTCTGCATGACACCGTTCGACAACTTGCAGATCTCTTTTCTTATCTAGTTCCTTACTTATACAGACATCGTTACACACATGTTTGATAGATCCGAACCGGACGAACACAAAAGAATCGTTCTTTGTTCATAATCATTTCCATAATAATAATCATTCCCATAATTACCACAATTACCTAACATTGTCGCTCTTACACAGGGATTCGTACAATTCCTCCCATCAGAATTCAGTTTCCCTAAAGTGCAAAAGAGTAAAATTTTTAAGAAAAAAAATGATTGTCAAAAAAACAAGCTGTTCTTTTTTCTATTTTGGGAAAATCGTTATGACAATCATTCTCAACTTATCGAATAACTGAAAAGATACATTTAGTAATTTTATTTTGTGCGGTTAGACTTTCCTAACAGCAGATTTATCGTCCTAGATATTTTAGCATGTATAACATTAAATGGTTCCAGATTTCCAGTTGCAAAGGCATGGCCAAGATACGAGAGATGCAGAAGTAAATACTGTTAAGACTTACTATGTACGCAAATGTGTGTTCATTTATCGTAATATTATACAATCCTTCACCACTAGTATATTTCATCTTTTTCTCTACGTATATTCATCTTTTTCTCTACGTATATCAATCTCAGATTCGTTCTAGGTAGCCTAACATCAGAACTTCATCTGTTCGATTTCCCTTCTCACCACTAGGCTTGTTATTTAACATTGAAGAGGGTCAGTTTGAATGAGATTCTCTTAATTTCTGTTCACATATTTTCAGTTGGACTATTTTTTTTTATATACTTAATGGAATATTGGCTTATCTCTTCGCTGAAATAATTCTTGACAAAATGCTGATTTTCATTTCTAACTGAACACCAAAATTCCTCTGTCATTCGAGTTATGCACTTTTCAAGGCAGATCAACAAAACCTTCCCAGTTTCCTAATATGACTATATATAGTAGTAGCCTATAGATGCTGTAGAAACTCAGTCCAAAATCAAGTTCAGTTTCGATAAATTAAAAATCAGAAAAAAAGTTATGTCTTGCACGAACGGTAGGTTTGAATTCTCATCCCTGGCTATGACCATTGGTTTCAATTTTCTGCGCAACTTCACACTAGAAAGAGATCAGAAGAAACCCTGATTATGTGGATATGGAAACTCTTCTAACGTAGGGTTACCATACGTCAACATTTATGCGGACATGTCCGCATTTTGATAATGAAAATATCTGTCCGCATACATTTTCGAAACCCTCCCCCCGTTTTGTCCGCATTTCTGTGGGAGCATTTTAAAATTTTTCCCCAGGCGTTTCTCCTGTGTTGGTAACATTGCTGACACAAGAATGCAGGAGGTTGGTTATATTATAGAACAATTGAATCAATAATCGAATCTAATTGCACTTTTAGATATCCGCAGTGGTTTTTTTTCAACTTTTCGCTCTATCTCGCTGGCGCTGGCCTCGCGTTAATGGCGTTACTGCGTGCTTAGTGCTATAATTAGTTCTATAATAGTGGTGATGTTTGAAGTGGAAATCAAGACGCATCCTTAGTTTTGTTCGTTCTTAATTAGTATTAATGACCTTACTAAGATATATTGAATTATCAAATTATATTATAATTAAAATATATAGCACGTTTTAGGTTATGACATAACCGTTATGTAGGCCTACCTAAACATTACGATATAATTTGATATAATCTTACTTATATCAAATTATCTGGAGAAATTTCAGATTATCTGGAGGATGTCTTAAGCTAAAAGAAAGTGCTCCTTCAATGATAATCATAGGGAAATTTTTCCATATTTTCGCCCTGGACGTGAGCCATGGGAGGCTGAATGCATTGTATGCAGTCCTGATACATATGTTTCGGTCGCACAGCATTTGATAAGAGACTTGGAACTACACGCAAAAACAGAAAAGCATTTAAAGTGTGTTAGGGGACAGAGTTCAACAGGAAAATTAAGTGATTATTTTATCAAGCCAAATTCAGAATTGGAAGACTGTGTAAGTGCCGCTGAAGGGGGCCCTTGCATATCATACTATTGTTCATCACAACAGTTACAATTCCATGGACTGTGGTCCTGGATTGTTGAAACAAATTTTCAGCGATTCAAAAATTGCAGCCAAAGTGTCGAGTGGTCGCACAAAAACACAAGCCGTTGTAAATTTTGTTCTTCCTCCCCATTCGATAGAAATTGTAATCAAATTGATGGCAGACATTCCCTTTATAGATGTTTCAATAGATGCCAGTAACTATGGTAATGTTACTGGCATCTATTGAAATTTTTGACTTAATATTTATTAAGTTATTCAATATTTTGACTACAAGAATGGAGGTTTACAGATTAAAGTAGTGAATGTTGAGAGCAAACCAAATGAAACTGCAGAAACTATTTCAACTTATGTAAGTGAAACACGAAATAATTTGGGACTTCAAAATAAATGTGTTTCTTTTGGGGGTGATAATTGCAATACCATGTTTGGGGGTCGTGCAAGAGGTCAAGGCAATGATGTATTTGCCAACTTGAAGAGGATGGGTAACCAATCATTGGTCGAAGTGGGATGCCCTGCACACATCCTTAAGAATTGCATCCAACACGATACAGACCTGCTTAACATTGCCCTACAAACTTTAATAATTAAAATATATAATTACTTTTAATATACAATGTCCGTGGAGTCTCTCGAGGAGTTCTGTGAGTTTGTGGATATAGAATACCAGCAACTTTTAAATCACAGTAAAACACGATGGCTATCCTTGTACCCTGCTGTTCAGAGACTAATTCAAATGTATCCAGCTCTTAAATCATTCTTTTTATCTCAAAATAGACCACCAGCTGTAATAAAAAACGTATTTGAAGACCCTTTCAGTGAAATCTATCTATGTGATTTGCAGTCTCTAATTGGTGTGTTCCATTCACATATTAGCAGGCTAGAGAAAGAAGACAATTCCCTTATTGATGTAATGGAAATACAATCTTCATTACACGATCTTCTTCAGGAAAGAAACGAACATTTCGTACCATTGAAAGCAAAGGGCGTGTTGAAGAAAATGGCAAGTGATGGCTTCAAATCTGGGGTAAAAAAGTTTTGGTGTAACGTAGAAACACGCTATGTTACACTAAACACGCTAGGGTGTTTAGACTATTTGAATATGTGGATGCAACAGTTTAATGAATTTTCCTGTTTTAAGTGGCTAGGTCTTAAAGAACTCTCCTAGGAAAGTGTAGAAGAATGTATACACTTCTTGATGGAGCGAGGTGTGCAAGTTGATGACAGCAAATGTTTTGACCAATTTTCCAACTTGAAAAGATTTGTTGCTTCATATGATGGAAAAGAAATGTCAAGTCAGAAAAAATGGTGTGACTATATTGAATTCTGCAAGAGTGAAAAACAATACAATGAAATTGTAAAGGTGGCTCAGTTTCCTGTTTGTAATTCCAGGTCACAATCAATGCAGTGTTGAAAGGCTCTTTTCATTAAATACAAGCTCAGTGGACCAAGAAAAGAAAGAGACTTACCATAGAATCTGTGAAAGGACTTGCTATAGTTAAATTTAATTACAGACATTATTTAAATTAAGGGATATTAATCCCCTTAATGAAACCTATTGGCTCTTTATATTTAAGTTAATTACAGATATTTTACATGTAAAAATATGTTCGACTATTTATGTAGAAACAAAGAACTGCTAAAGAAAATTAGGGCTAGTGAAAAATATGCATGGGCTGCAAAGTAATGTATGTAGTGTGATAAGTCAAATTCTTTTTCATGTAGGCCTACTCTTGTTTCATAAGACTTATAATGACACTTGAAATCTCATATTTTTGAAATTTAAATCTGAAATTTGAAATTTAAATCTAATTAATGAAAAACTTACAAAGGTAAGATTTCAAACAAATGTATTTATTTTTGTGTTAGATGTTTGTGTCCGGAACGAGTTGGTCAGGCGATGGGGGTGTCAGCATTTTGGCATTTTAGAATATGCTAACCCTATTCTAACCATAATAGCATAGCCTTCTGAATATGCTAAAAATCTCCGCACTAGAACTAATCCACATTTTCAGTTCTCTTTTCACTCTCATTTTATATTGGCATTTATTCTGAAGCTGCCAAGAACGTAACCTACATCTCCGATTTATTTTCTAAAATAGTACATATCTCTTTACCTTAATAGAATAATATAGAGTATTACCTAATAGTAATATATTATTTAATAGCATAATACCTTTATAGTATAAGATATTGTCATTTCCACTCTCTTCTAAAAGAATGCAGAAAGAAGTTAACCTCATTATGAAAGTTTACCATGTAATGATTAATCATGACTATGCACTCAACAACTTTAGATTCTCAAGGAGTCTTAATATCTTTGTCATTACCTCTGAAACTGCATCACTGAAAAGCGGAAAGTTCGGCCTGTTGCTTTTAATATTTAACTGGGTCTGTCAAAATGCCTTGTATGCAGATTTTCATTCCATAGTCTTCTGTCTTTTGTTGTTGTGAAGTGTTGTTGTGGAGTAATGGCAAGTAAATGGTATTTGCTTGCTATTACTTGAGGATTATAATGATGGCTTTCGTCTTCAAACTTCTTGGCTACCGCAAAAATACTACAGAACAATCTTCTTTCGTCCACATTTTGCCTTCTGGTCATTAATTATCTTATCTTTCGATGCTAAAGCTTATCCATTTTCACTAATAATTACATAAATAAAGTCCTTCTCCACATATCGTTACCTGGAATAATATCATCAGGCAACAAATGTCTTATGGAATTAACACTAATATACAGTCCTTCCTGGCATAATTAAATCACATCCATAACTACTTGAGTGTACAGTAAGTTTGCCTTTTATTATTATTTATTTATTTATTTTCGCTCTATCAGTACTTCTCTGCTGATCAATTATTTACTCCGTACAAATCCATTTTTTTTTAAATTTTAGAATACAGCCTAAAATCCATTATTTTCATGAGATAATAATTGACTAATCGACTACGTCTCTCTCTCTCTCTCTCTCTCTCTCACTAATTTTACTCTGGTCACTACTCGGTCTATTTATTTTCAGTCTTTTCTGTTTGATATTTTCGAGAAAGTGTTCAGCGCAAATGGCATTTTTAAACTCCTCGTTTTTCTTGGAAGTCTTTCAAGCAACTTGTCAACGTTCTTATATACTCTGTTTCATAAAATCATCTCGTGATATGTCATATTTCCTTTGTTATCTTTCATGCCGCCTGTTCTTAGGGACTATCTTTCTTATACAGTATTTCCCCAGGAACCTACAGTTATTCAACACAAATACTTTTATAATTTCCCTTTCCGTCTTTAGAATCGGAAATCTCTGTACCGTATTAACGAATTGTAGATTTTACAACTCGGTATGTGTGGAGGTGGCTGCTACATAAAAGCATAACAGTACATTGAAAAATATAATATCATTATTGATTAATTAATGCTTCTTTCCCATGTTATTCAATGGAAAGAATCAATCATATTTAATTAATATTTATTTTACATGAGTAATGGATTTTTTACGCACTTATCTAAAGCTATTGAATTTTAACTAAAACATACACTCAGAGTTGTTATAGTAATACTTTTTTCTTTCTTTCTTTCTTTCAAAATGTTACTAAATTCGTAGATTCTCTTCGTTCCTCATTTTGAATTATGACATGTAATTCCACTTGTAATGATCTTTGTAAAAGTGATATTATAAAGAAATTAATAAAAAGTATACTTGGGACATTGTTTTCGAACATTGCTAACACTCGTACATTTGATTAAGCGAAGAATATCAAAATCTTGTAACAGTCACCACTGGAATTTCTGATTACGATCATAAAATAATAATAATAAAAGAGACTGCTGCAAGTCTTCTAAGAGTCTTTAGCTAAATAAATTAAAGATGCCAAAAAATTATATTATTGGTTTAATCCTTTATCCAAGTGTAAGCAAACAAAGTTTGTGCCTGAAGTATTTTCAGGACTGGGGCAACTCGTATATAGAAGCTAATGACTTCACATCACTTGTATTAGTATTCCATAATGCAAAGCATTATACATATCCTTACGGACATGTATAATGCTTTGCATTATGGGAAGAGTCACTACCCAGGCCGGTTTCGACCTTTACTGAGGTCTCATCAGTGGGAGCCAGACCCTAAATAAATAAATAAATAAAAGAATAAAACAATAGCTGTGATAATTTTAGTGTAGAAATCATCAATGAAAATACACAAGAAAAACCGAAAACATCAACTACATTTTGAGCAGTGAAGCAATACACATTTTAGTTTTTTCGGTATAATTATTAGTAAGGATGACAAATTAAAATATGGAAATAGATCATAAAAGAAGCAAATCTGGTATAGTAGGGAAACTAAATAAATTTACATGGAACATGAGAGAAAGCAACTAAAACAACAATCCTACAAATCAAGTGTTCAGGCTGATTTTAACTTATGGATCTGAGAAAATGGTCAGAAATAAAGCAGTTCACCGAGATTGAGGACCATAGACATGATGAGAGTTTTGAAGGAAAAACAGGGAATCGAAAGTAGAATCAACGGCAGAACTTTATTGCAAACGAAGATATCGGAAAAGAACTTGAAATAGTTAATATTCGAGAATGCGTAAGCAGAGCTAATCTAAGATAGTATAGCTACTTAAAGGGAATAAGTGGGAGATAAAAGATCAACAAACACAACGAAAGAAAAATGGCAGAAAAAAAAAAGATTCGTATGCGATATAAAGTCCACGCGGTTAGTGGCTGTGAGCTTCGCAACCATATACCTATGAGAGGAGTGTCCCAGGTTCGATTCCCATCGGAGACGTGAGTGGGCTTAAGGATCTTCCTCAGCCATAGCCAAGTTAGCCCGTCTTGGGCGTGGACAGCAGGGTTTTTTCTCAGTTTATCCTGGAGTTTTTTCATCCCGCAAAGCACGCAAACCAGCATTGAGAACTCAACGCTACAGGACATAGGATACACTGGGGCGTAGGACTGACCATCTTATCCTGTGAACGGTTTGAGGTCCGATGATTAATAAACCCTCGACACCGCAAGGTAAAGGAGGGTATAAAGAAAATGAGATGAAATGAGATTCGATATAAACGGGTTGATGCAGTTAGGGTGCTTTAATCGATCGAAATCCAAGCGTTGATCAAATAAGATTTGCCAGATAACATAGCAGTTTTAAATTAAATTGTTTGTAGGAAACTAGTGATGAAATATTTATTAGGCTCTTCTGCCATAATATCTAGTACACCTCTTGCGGATGCTGATGTAAAAGGTTACTGTAAGGTGCGTGGGGGATTTTAATAATAGTGTTTTGATTTCTGTACAGAGAGCAACATAAAGCATATCATGAAAATATGTGACATTAGATTTTTTTTTATTGATCACCGACAATTTCAATATTTTATTATTCATCATGGTCGTTTTTTTATTTCCATTCATTAGTGACCTGAAAATATTATAATTTTTCTTTTCCCTTTAAGTATACCACAGTTTTCATGCATTCTCAAGATACGCATAACAACAGTTGTAATGATCGTACTGAGGATTTGCTGCAATAACCTGGACGTTTATAGTTGCAATAAATACGAGGTTGTGCAATTATGTAAGGTTGATCCAACCGCATCTGGATTACAGTGCACAGATTTGGTCACTTATGTTTCAGAGAAGGTGCATTGCATAAAGAAAACTTATGCAGATGCAAATAACTAGAAGATTAGTATTTTGGAATACTATAGACTGAAGAAATGAGGATTGCATAGATGGTCAAAGAGAAGTGATATGATTGAGATGTATTAATTGGAGGGAGGGGGATCCACACACACACACACACACACACACATAGACACAGGGATAATCCTTAGAAGGTATATAAAGATGTTGTGGACAGGAGTGTAAGGAACAGAAGCTAACTTCATGGATATACGAAATGTGGAATGCTGAGTTGGTAAAGAAGATAAATAATGTGATTGGGACATTAAAATGTAATGTTGTGTGTGTGTGTGTGTGTGTGTGTGTGTGTGTGTGTGTGTGTGTGTGTGTGTGTGTGTGTGTGTGTGTGTGTGTGTGTGTGTGTGTGTGTGTGTGTGTGTGTGTGTGTCAGGGGCATATATTCAGTGTGTGCTAGGTGTGAGGCGCACCCACTAAATAGCAATTTCACCGATATTATATTTTTGCATTCAATGATAAGCATGAAAGTTGAATTTGTTATATGAATTTTGGTCAGAAGACGTTTGATTTTTTTTCTCACATATGAGAATCATATCGGTTATACTTGACATTAAAATGAAATTAGAAATTATATTATAGTCAAAATCATTATGTACTAGAACAGTGGTTATAAATGATAGGGATTGAGAAATAAAACCTTTAACAGAATCAGTTTATATCCATGATTAATAAATGATACTTACATTACTCATTAAAACATTTGAAATTCTGGTTAAATGCCTAAGTAACCTCTTGGTAACTTCCATGACACTAAATTATACAGTTCAATTTTATAACTGTTCAATCAATCCTTTTTTTTTTAAAGCCATTTCCGAATCAGTCGATCTTTAAAGCAACTAAGAATTGTTTTTCTTCAGTTAAAAACTCGAGTTTTTAAGCTTGAAGCACAGGAAAATTGATCCCAGGTGTGGAACGGACTCGACATGAACACATAATATGTTTATTTATTGGCTAAATGAAATGGCGGCAGTTATCTGGTCGTATTCTGATGTCATTTTGATCACTAATATTCGACTGTAATGAAGATGTAGCCGATTTCCAAAATGCAGAAATTAAGACGGTCACTCATTCCCTTTCGGCATTTTTTTTTAAATAGATACAGGGCACTTTATTTATTTGGATATTTTATTTACTGTGTGGTAAGGATCACAGTAATGCAAGTTAGTTCCCATCTCACTGTAATGCATATAGTTTTCTTTTACTTCACCTGTAGTTATTTGTTAAGCAACTCTACCAATCTCAACAAATAAATATCGTCAGATCTTCATTTACATATGAAGATAAATATATTGTTATATTATTCTCAATTCCGGACACAGAGAGTGAATCCTCACATTCACTTATACCTGTCATACCTGTGAATTTCTTTTTAGTATGTCAGTTTGACAAAGTAAAAACCCTGCCACCTCCATTGAGACCGATTAACTCACATTCAGTTGAAAAGTCCTTATATAGGTTCCTGGCGTCCTAGATGAACTTCAAATCTAGATCGGTCCATCCCAGTGCTGTGTCGTTCCCAACTGCGCTTCGGAGGGAGAGGAGATCTCAAAAAATAATATGAATTACCTAATTTAATAGTTAATTTTGCTTCTCTAGGTGATTACTAATTTTAAAGAAAACATTTACACTTGTTGTTATAATATGAGTTCAATAAATATGTTGAATATTATTCTCTTAATACGAATTTCTTGTATTATAACTGAGCCATCATTAACTGCTCTTCTGCCAATTGAAACTGAGTTAAATTAACCGAAATGAAGCATTTAGGAAAGTCTGCAGTATTTTTAACCAGTAGATGCAGAAAATTTTTTTTGAGATATTAATTATATTCATATATTATATTCATATTAACAGTTTTCTTCTATCTTTCGTGTAAATATAGTTTAGGAGTTCCTTTAAGTTCTTTTTAGGTGCCATTCACTCCTTCGGTCTCATTTAAGCTGGTTAATCGCCAAAATTGCTTTACAATTACCTCTATTTGTTCATGTTCACGTATATATGATGATTCTATTTTTTATTCATTCGTTAAGTGCTTTCTTTGCCTTTTTTTCCAAGTAAAAATTTCTTATTTGACCAGGCTCTTTCAAAAGTAAAGTGACAATGAAAATAGAAAAAAAAATCCATGTTTACATTACTCTTTTTAGTTACGAGCTGTAAACATGTCTTAGCGACCTCTGGTTGTTATTGCTGACGAAAGGGTGAAGCTACAGTTCGTTGCATGTACAAGAGATGTATTAATGAGCTCTTTGACCTTGTAATCATTGTTGATGTGTGACAATCAGAACCAACTCATATAAACTATGCACTTATAAATCTCAAAAGAAGTCAACTTAAAGGGGAGATTTGATGCGCTGAAGAGGATAAGCGAGATGATCAACAGCGCCAAAAACAGATTTGTTTGTCGTCTTTATGGATATTTTGACTTTATTAGTAGATGAGTTCGTTGTACTGCAGACTGGTTATTGATTACCCAGTGTCAGTGCCGTATCTATATCTGTATTTGTACGCGATTTCGCAATGAATTACTGGTCATTTCTGTATTCGTAATTTCTGTGAGAGTTTACATGAAACCACGAAAAAAGTTCGTCCTCGAAATTGAGTGTACTCTTCTTGAATATTATGGAGCTGCTCATCATTATATCATTTGTAAATGGTATTGGAGACTACTACTTTTAGTAGAATAATATTAGGTCTAGTGTAGACCATGAGTATAATCTAAGAATGAAAACATTTGAAGGTAATGTAGTAAAAGAAAAAGAAAGGGAAACAATAGTTCAGAATGGCGCCGCCCACGAAATAGCAAAGCCATTATAATTATTATTTGTTAATATGACACTCGTTATTAAGCAGAACAAGTAATATACAATGATTCATCTGCATATCACTTGTTTTCGGATAAAGTTTTGCTCAAACAATAGACCTTCGAGGGAAGAGATCCTTCTCCCCCCCCCCTTAAGTTTTCTCCTTATTAGGATTTCGATATTTGAGATTGCTAGGTATGCTAGAAGAACATCTCATATATTGAGAGATGTGATGAAGGAGAAGACTTAGAGAATCTCCGCCCTAAATGGTCTGTTCTTCGAATAAAATTTTATCATACAGTCACCAGTGAATGTATTCAGCGAAGAAAAAAATGAGGGAGAAGGATATTAAGAACGTCCATGATAATGCTCATCTCCAGAGATCGAGAAGGAATCGCAAAGATTACAGCAGCAATTCACACGAATATTTATTACAGAAAATACAAGTTTCTGTTAAGAAAATAAACATGGAAGTATTCCGAGGCAGTCACTTTTTGCATTCTATATAACGACTTCATTATCACAAAGGTGAATATACTCATCATCTGAATCTATATGTATTCGTTTATTGTGATTTGTAACATACATTTATATCGTTCTGAAACCCTTTTGTTTAATTTTACCTAAAATGTTTCAGTTTAAACTAAAAACTGAAATGAAACTTTTAGTAGAGATTTCAGATATTAAATTTCAGTGGAGCCCATCCAACCAAACATTATATGTTTAGATGGTAAATATATAATTTCGTTTTCGTAAAATAAAATTCGATTCGTAAAATGAAATCACACCTAATTAGTGGTGCACCGAGTTCGATCTTCATTGACTTAATACCTCATGTTACTTAAATGGACAAGAAACAAAAGATAGCTAATAATGGAGATTATTGTGGCTTAAGCTCACCATCTCATCTCAAGAATTATTGGAGATTATTGTGGCTTAAGCTCACCATCTCATCTCAAGAATTATTGCTTACTATGGTTATGCGATTAGATATCCTTGATTTTAGTATTTGGATTGTGAAGTAATTACCATACTCCATAACGGTCCTCATCAGGTGTTTCTTGTGGTCCGTGGATTTCCTAGTCCGGGATATTCCATGATATCCCGCGACAACATAACCTACCACCTGTTTCTATTTCTTTTATCTTTCTCTATTTAAAATGAAGTTCGTCCTTCATCAAGTGATCTTGCTAGTACCGAATATCTTTGAAAATTGTCCTACTACTTACTGCTTGGGAATTGCAAAATATTCGTGGTCGGAATGTTTGCATTCAAAATTGAGAAGTCTGATGCTTCTGTGATACTGTTCTGGATGACGGCTTACCGAACTAGAGTATTAGCTAAAGGGTATTATGAAATCTTCGATAAAATAACCGTTACTGTGATAGTGTAACAAATAATCGTGATAATTAATGTGATATGTTTCTTATCAAAACAAAGAGACGTGCAAGATAAGATAGCAGTAGTTCAGTGACATTAGATATTATCAGAAAAGGAATTTATTAGGCCCGTGAAACACAAAAGTGGCTTACCACTTCTTAAATTATCCTTTACTTATTTTCTTTATTAATCATTTCGATCTTGACTTCTGAAATCATTAGTTACACAGATGGTGAGTTACCTCCAAAAGCACTAGTGCTTATAAATGTAATCCACGCAAAATTGAATTTATCATTCAGTAATTTACTAAATTTAATTTTTGACAAATGCCAATCTCCGCTTAAAAAATCGTTATGAATTTTGAGTTGTTCGGGTAACTGTAAGAATAAGAATAAGAAACAGAAACTATCCTGTGCCATAAGTGAGAGTACATAAAGGATCACCTGTCTTACAATTTGCTTAGCATGTGGTAACTGTATGTACGCTGCACTTACGATATAACTTACACGTCTCTACATTTAAATGAAACATATTTAGTCGTTTGAAAATTAAGCATACAAACTTATTGTTTTAATACTGACCATATTGTAATGCGTACAAACATCTTACATTCTTTGCCTACCAGTTTCGCTAGCAAACTGTCTAGCATTTTCAAGGCGTTGACGGAAAAGCATAAAAAAACTAGTAAATGCAAATTGAAAGGAAAACGCAGTGTCTAAAACACCACACAGATGTTTTAGACACTGCCTTCAGTCTAATTTCTTCAAGGTTAACAACACTATATACCAACAATTAGAAGGCCTAGCAATGGGAAGCCCGCTATCACCATCTTGTACAGACATTTTCATGGAAAAACTTGAAAAAGAAATTCTCTCCACAATCTCCCCTAGACCATCTATATGGTGGAGATATGTTGACGATATCTTCATTATATGGCAAGACAGCTTAGAAAACCTAAAATCGTTTGTGAATAAAATCAACTCAATACATAGCAAGATAACATTCACTCTGGAAGTGGAAAACAACAGCCAGCTGCATTTTTTAGACATCTTGACAAAGAGACAATCAAATAGTGTCAAATTATCTATTTACAGAAAGCCTCCAGACACTGGAAGATATCTTCATTATACTTCAAACCATCACAGGACACACAAACTGGGCGCTATCCACATGTTGAAAAATAGAGCCCGAAAGTTTATATCAGAAGAGGAGGATACACAGACCTCTCACTAATAGCCAACACATTATCACAAAATGGATATCCTCCGAACATCATCAAAAAATATCTATACGGTGACCCTAGTCAAGAAGAATCAAGCTCCCAGCACATTTCTACTGTAGTGATCCATTTCATCAGGTCAATTTCTTATCAAACAGCAAGAATACTAAGAGCCTAGAACATCAGAGTGGTCTTCAAACCAACCACCAGCATCAGACAGGTTATAGGATCCCCAAAAGATAAGATGCCATTCTACAAATATCCAGGAGTATATTCCATTCCTTGCTGCTGTGGTCTTGCCTACATCGGACAAACTTCACGGAGTTTAGGGATCAGAAAAAAAGAACATGTTGGTGATGTAAACCACAACAGAAGTTACTTAAAATAAGGGGATATTAAATCCCACATAGTTTTAAAACCGAATAAGAAACTCAAAGATTGGAATCAGAGAGTTTCTTGCCGAATACAGTAAACTATAAAGTATCGGCGACACTAGCGTTAGCAAATGCAAGTGATCCTAGTACGTAGTACAATACTGGGCAGCTCGTTGCAAAGGTGGAGAAGTTCAGATCGCTATTCTTAGGTATTTTCCATAATGTAAAAACACAGTTCCTAGGAAATGTATGCTGTTATTACATTATGGAGGGAGGTCACTACCCAGACCGGTTTCAGCCTTATGAATAAGTAAAGCCGTCTCTAAAAATTCGGACGATCCCTAGGCCACTCAATCGTGGGCGAAAGACGTCCATCTCAGCGTTGGCTCCACTCAGTGATGGCCTCCCACCCATACGCCACCACAGAGCAGAACCGCTCAAATTCTGAAGAAAATCATTCACCGACAAAGCCCCTCAGCGGGCCGTGCCGGAGAACACTTTCTCCGGAGACTCAAATTGCTCCCTTAAGGCAAAAACCCTAAGGGAGCGAACTCATAATAGCACCCACCGGTTTCAGCCGTTTTTTTGAGGCTTCATCAATGAGTAGAATGGGAGTTCATGTCTTTCATCATCGGCCTTTGGAGTATAAAGATTGCTGAGGGTCAGCAGGTAGTAATAGGGGAAGTTAAAGAAAGGTAGAGTAGGATAGTAGGAGATAAAAAGAGGCCTCAGTCAACCTGTTTAGCTGTGTAACCCAGAGGTTGTGGCTAAAAGGTCTGTTAAACATAATCTCCTTACACCTGTTCTAAAAAAAAAAAACTTAAAATTTACACTTCACTTTATACGAAAAAGATAACTTTTAAGTTACATTAATCCAGGTATCTGGAGACGTCATCTCGTAACCCCTAAAAAAAAGAAAAACGTTTCTTAAAATTTGGAACTTAGATTCTTCTTAAACTATACCTTACAACTGAAAAAGAAAAAAAAAAGAAAAAAAAACTGCGATGGCGGGATCCGTATTGAGGTGGACTTTATCAACCAGAGAACCGAGAGTTGGGGGAAGAACCCGGCCCGAGTGATGCAGCCCACAAGGAGCTGCACCGCCACGACGTAAGCCTTCGCAGCCCGGGTTCTCAGGTCTACCCCCTCCTTAGTGAGCTAGAGAAACCAATAAGTTGTACAATAGAATTAGGTATTTAGTTGGTCCTGAAAGGAGGACAAGTTTTTAGTTTGCCCTTAACTCTTTTTTTGTTGTATTTTTCTGTAAAATTTGAGAAGCTACTGTTTTTTCCCGGCCATTTAAAGAAGAGCTTTATACAGACTCCTTTCCGTTTCTTCGTTTAATTCAGGGATTCCTTTTAGCTGTGCTGGGTTTAGTTCACTTAATCTTTCTATATAGAGGTCTCCCCATTCTAAGCTTATGGTCTCAGGACCTGTGAGGAGGAGTATAGGTGCTCCTATTTTGTCTATTGCCCTTTGGAGGATTACCTCAGAGTCTTCTGGGATTAAACGCATTAGAACCCTTTGGGCGTACACGGCGGGGATGGATTCTTCCTCCGATTCCTCGGCTGAGGTAATATTGCCTTTTCTTGATTTTTCAGTCTCTTCTTGATTTTCTATTCTGATCTCCCTTTCTTCCTCTTCCTCAGAGTCAGATACTTCTTCTGGGCATGTGTTATCTGATTTTGTTCTCTTCGTTTCTCCTTCTTCAGGGCTGATTGGTCTTTTTTTCTGTGTTGTTGCTGGCTTCCATTTCTTCTACTTCTGTGGTCTCTTCCATCTCGATGCGAGTTTTCCTTGCGTTACGTTTCTTTTTTTTCTTTATTTTCCATTCTGAGTTTTTCGTGGTGGCGGCTTGATTTCCTGTTGTTACTGTCACGATAGCTGTGGGTAGAATGACTGGAGAGTCTTCCTGCTCCGTTGTTTTAGGCTCCTCTGCTGTTTTGCCTATAACTAGACTGTCGTCCTTTTTTTTGGGTTCAGGTTTATTTACTGGAGTGGCTGCTGTGGTTGGCGATATATCACCTCCTATTCGTTCTGCTTGTGTCCTGTTGGGACAAACGTCTACCTTGTGGGTTGATTTCCACATTTCAAGCAAGGTGCCTCACACTGACCTAGGGCATGTCCTGCCGCCATGCAGTTCCTGCATTTGTTCTTCGGGCAGTCTGCACCTAGATGTTCGAGTGATCCGCACCGAAAACATTGCTTTCTTACACCAGGGTAGTTGACTACTACCCTGGCAGAGCCTAGAAATACAAAGTTGGGGACCTCAGCCTTCATCTCCATAAGGAAGGTCACCTCGCCAGTCTTCCAGTCGGGGTAGTCGGTATCGTTGGTGATTTTGACGTCCCGTACGTCTCCCCATTTTGAGAAAACCTTTTTGATTATCTCACTCCCTTCCTCGAGATATTCTACAGGGAACCTTTCTATTCGTAGTGTCTTCAGTGGACTTCCTACTACGAAGGGATAAATCATTTTCCCTTCACATTCTACACCTGCCATTAACTTATTCCTGGTTTCTATATCTTTCACAACTACCTGGTATCTACCTGCTCCATAAGGGGTAAAACCAAATATCTTTTGTGCCCCTACTATGTTGGCGAGAGCTCTCGCTAAAGTCCTCTTCGGTATGTTGACGCCTGCCTCTATACCGAGGGTCTTCACTCGCGGCAGAAATGAAGTCATTTGGAAGAGAGAAAAATATCTCACTATGAATTAAGTCCCGGAAAAATGGATAGACCTTTAAACCAGGGCCAAGCGTTCCCCGTTTGCAGAAATCTCCTGCTACACTACATAGAGGCAGAAGACTACAAGCAGGCACAAGGCAAAAAGAGAGGAAAAATAACTAAAAAAAAAAAAAAATTCTCACCAAGGCTGGAAGTTTCTAGCAGCAGGACTGGAACATGCAGCTTTCTTCTAGATTCGTTGGATCGGACACTCCTCACAAACTGGAACTCATCAGTGAGTAGCTAGACCTAATAATACCAAAGTGTATAGCGAAAAGAACTTATATACTCTGCGAACGAGTTATCCAAACAGGTGCAACCATTAATTTTCTTAAATATAAAGAGCTAATAAGCTTCATTTCGGCAATGAAAACATACACTTTGCTAGACCTAATAATATACTTTGGTATTATTAGGTCTAGCTACTCACTGATGAAGCCTCAAAAAAGGCTGAAACCGGTGGGGGCTATTATGAGTTCGCTCCCTTGGGGTTTTTGCCTTAAGGGAGCAATTTGAGTCTCCGGGGAAAGTGTTCTCCGGCACGGCCCGCTGAGGGGCTTTGTCGGTGAATGATTTTCTTCGGAATTTGAGCGGTTCTGCTCGGTGGTGACGTGTGGGTGGAAGGCCATCACTGAGTGGAGCCAACGCTGAGATGGACGGTCTTTCGCCCACTATTGAGTGGCCTAGGGATCGTCCGAATTTTTAGAGACGGCTTTACTTACTCATAAGGTCTAGCTGCTCACTGATGAAGCCTCAAAAAAGGCTGAAACCGGTCTGGGTAGTGACCTCCCTCCATAATGTAATAACAGCATACATTTCCTAGGAAATGTGTTTTTACATTATGGAAAATACCTAAGAATAGCAATCTGAACTTCTCCACCTTTGCAACGAGCTGCCCAGTATTGTACTACGTACTAGGGTCACTTGCATTTGCTAACGCTAGTGTCGCCGATACTTTATAGTTTACTATATTCGGCAAGAATCTCTCTGATTCCACTCTTTGAGTTTCTTATTCGGTTTTAAAACTATGTGGGATTTAATATCCCCTTATTTTAAGTAATGTTTTCATTGCCGAAATGAAGCTTATTAGCTCTTTATATTTAAGTAAAAACACAACAGAAGTATTTCTTCCGGCTTAGCACATCATTTCTGTACGTCTAACCACACGATAGAGTGGCAAAACAGCTCCATGCCATATTTGGATGACGACTACAGACATCATTTATTCAAGGAAGCCACAATAGTGTTAATAATCGGCGGAAACCTCAACAGAAATCAGGGTACTATTCTGAACAGTTCGTGGAAAAATCTGATCCTCTCTCTAAATCCATCTGAACTACAGCTAGCCAGTAACCACATTACGCGTTTACAACAAACACGCATGCGTGATAATGAAGTCCTCTCAGTCTCTGTCACGCGAACGTGTAACCTTAGCTACTAGATTGTTTTTTTGTTCCTTTCAATTTGCATTTACTAGTTTTTTATGCTTTTCCATCAACGCCTCGAAAAAGCTAGACAGTTTGCTAGCGAAACTGGTAGGGAAAGAATGTAAGATGTTTGTAGGCATTACAATATGGTCAGTATTAAAACAATAAGTTTGTATGTTTACGTCTCTATATTGACAGTCATCTAGTATTCAGGTTTTCACTGTGTTGTGTAGGGCGTGCCATAGAGCACATTCAGTTCAGCTCATAATCTGATTCCCTGCCATATGGGGTTGTCATTAATTTCGAAAGTTTTTGCACCGTAGTTGCGCAGTAACTTCAGGGGGGGGGGGGGGAAACAAGTGGAAGAGAGGTTAATTGTTTACACTCGGATTTAAGCTATTTCTAGGTTAATTTTCATAGAGATATGATTTGTTTAAAGAACTTTTACCCTTTGAAAGATATTCAGTTGCTTAACCCATTGGACACTGAATAACTTAATTCGGTAAAGAGGGTTTGAAGTGTTTGCAGTTTGGGGATTGCAAGAAACAGGATTTTGTAAATGAATTATGTACAGAAATGAATGTGTCGTATACATTAAATACAGTATATATTAAATATATAATGTTCAAGTTTTAATTTTTTTTAAATCTTAAAATGTAAATAATTATTTTACAGTTTTATTTTGCACTAACCTTTAATAAATACAATAATTTTGAGACAAATAGAAAAAATATTTATATTCGGTATTAAAATCATTATTCGAACTAATTTTAATGGGATTTTTGAAGTTGATTATCCTTTGCTAATTTTTGTACATCACGTTTTAAACAGGATATAAAATTAGCAAGCATATAAGCATTCATCTGTAAGTTGGAAATGATATATATATATATATATTTTTTTTTCTCAAAGTCATTTCCATTACTGTCCTTGAAAGAAACAGTGTTCCGTACTTGAGGTATTGTCATATGCGTAGTTCAGCTATTCCATACTTTTCTACTATTATCCTATTTAATACAGAGTGCCTATAAAATAAAATAAATTATATGTTTTAGTGAAGGTCCGAAAAAAAGTGAGTTTTAAATTGCTGATTTGAATAGTAACAATTTTATCTTTACCATTCTATATATAATAAAATGGCAGCCCCTTGGCTGGGTACTTTCAAAAGCGAATTTTTTTATGCATGAAATATAACAAAATATGGATTTAATGTTAATAATTGTCCTATCTACTCATTGAAAAAGAAGTTATTAAATCTATTTAACTTGGAAAAAGATATAGAAAATGAACCAAATAAGTCAATTCAAAGGAAATAAATGAAAATCTGTTTTATTTATATAACTCAGATGTAACTCCCTGAACTACCCAAAATCCTACTTCATAGCTTTACATGTGACATTGCTTCCAAATGTGTTCAAAGCTAGTTTTATTATTAATTAAAATAATAAAATCAACTCACAAATGCATTTGCAAGTTTTACTCTTTTTTTTTTTCAAACTTTCTCTCAAATCAACGTATTTTCAGCTTGTTAGGAAAACATTTCGCGGACAGCAGGTTATCGACCGTTTCGTACAAGGAGTTTGAACCTGAACTTTTCAACTTGAAAGACAAAGTTGTATAACAAAGATGGAGGATTTAAAAGGTTGATAATCAAATAGTAATAAAAAGAAAAAAAAAGGACAACATTCAATGAATCCCTCCCTCATCGAATAACAAATAATAAATAAAAAAAAACCCTTTAATGCCTTTTATTCTCCATACGGAGTACGTGGAGCTCCTCAAAGTCAGATAGGCATCTAGTCTCCATGCTATAGCCTTTACTGATATTGAACTCAAGTTACAGATGAACTAAGGCTTTCAGGATAGCGAGAGAGAGAGAGAGAGAGAGAGAGAGAGAAAACGGCATTCATCTCATACTCCTAAACCATAGCACTCGTATTATTGTCTGTACTACTGTGAGTTGTATGTTCTATTTTCTGGAATAGCGGGATTAAAAACACGCGTTTCCTAGACCCCCCCCCCCCCCCACTTGCATGTCAAAGATCTACTAACTTGGGAACCTGCCGAAGAAAACTCCTAGAAAAGTTCCTCTAGTAAGCGACTACAATCGATCCATAATAACGGTCTTTTTCTTCTTCTTCTTTTTTTTTTTTTTTTTTTCAGGAGGGCAAACGTCATTTCCACAGAGCTATAGATGTCCTCATCGAATATTACTTTCTTGTTTTGAACCGTGATGGAAAAAAAAGCTTCAGAATCTTGCGTTATGTCCACATTTCTATTTTCAATATGTTAAAAACGAATCTAAATATGAAATTGGAGAAGTAAGTATTCTGGAACCTTTTCGATCTTGTTAAGACTCCCTGTTGTTTCTGGAGTGTCCGAAGAATACCAGATGTCAAGAGACATCCCATGTGAACGGAATCGATTTGCTACATCATTGTCACAGTCAATATCAGTTGGCTGCCCGAATTACCAGGTGGTATATCTAAACTTTTCAGTTTTGCCGCCTTGAATTAGCACTTATTATTGGATGGAAGACAGCAGGTTTTCAGAAAGCAGGGACAGCTAGTTATTTGTACTTTAACAGTGCTATCTAACCTGTAAAACGTATAACTCCTTTCCTTCGTAACCACCAGCCCATAGTTAATCCTGACAACAATACCTGGTAAGAGCGACGTATATCTTCATATGCATCATAGAAAGCATTATCCATCTTCTTAGTTCATATAAGAACTCTGCATATGTGTAAATTCGATAAGCTCTATCAGATCTACCCTCTCTGGTGGAGGGTGGCGAATTGTAATCAGTTTGTGGAGTGTCAAATGTGACGTCACCTGTATTAAGTAGTCTAGGATGAGCTCTGTCAGAAGGCACGCTGCCAGTATTGAAGAAGTCAACAACATGTAAGTATTGTACGTCTCTTCGTTTATGTGAAAGTGTACATAAATAGACTTTATAGGTTTATATATATATATATATATATATATATATATATATATATATATATATATATATATATATAGGTATTGGGAATATATTGTATTAAGCAATATAAAAAATTAAATAATATATTTGTTTATCATAAAAAGGAAAGAAAATTTCATATTCTGAGATGATCGCAACGTGCTTTTCCATTAGATTTTGGATTTTATTTCCATATTTGTCCATTCTATAAAAGTAATGAAAATGGAAGATTTTGGATGGCACACTTTGCCGAACTTTAAAAATGTTTATGTGATTTAAAACTGCACGATATTAACAGGATCATGCCATATGAACTCTATGTATCTTTGTTTGTTGTTGTCTAATGTGACGAAGTAACGAGAACATTGACATTTCTCGTGTATCTCTAGTTTACATTTATATCTGTATTCACCAACGCATCTTTTTTTTACTAACTGTCTGCTTCATTCAAGAAGAAAACCCAGTTTTATTTCTTAGGTAAGAATGCCTGTGCTAATACGAGCAATAGATGACACATTATAAATAGTCAAATCCTCAGAATACACACTCACTAGGCTTAATCGATTAAATATTTCCGGATTACCTGTGTAAATAGTCACTTCTTTCTTCGAAAGATGGCAGCACTAGTGGTTTGACTTTTCCAGATGGTAAACATGGCCCGAACTAACAATTACAGTACTTATTATTATTTTTTAATTGCACTGTTTATTTAGTATCTCGATTACATTATAAAGAACATGGAAAAATGCTTCCGAAAGTTTGAAATGCGATTTTATGTACAAATAGCAGGGTGACAACAGGAAATTCACAATAGTCTTAACGTTTCTAATGATAAAATTTATTATTGGTTCAATAAAGTTAGCGATTTCGTTTATACAGTAGCATTCACATAATAATATATACTATATAAGTACCACCGTTGTTAAATATTCTTTATTCGTATTTTGTTTTATATTTTAATATTATAGTTATCACTGCGATTCTTAAGTATTGGCTAAATGACATCTCCCTAGGCGAGTAGAGGAGAAATTGAAAAAAAAAATCCATTACAAAGATCCGAATATGAAAACCAAACACATTTATATATTTCCGGCAAAACGTAGAAAGGGAAGTTATTTTTTAATGATATGGTTATAAATAGCTTTTATGTATGCACTTTAGAAAAACGTGTAACACTTGTTGCAACCAAATTTGCAAAAGAACAGAGACAAAAGGAATATTTTGTTACGTATTTTAGAAAAGTGTGGGTATTATGCATTACGAAACAGTCACCCAACATCAAAAAAAAAAAAAAAAAACATTTGTATCACTTCAAGTGCTTTCAGTAGTATCGAATCGACGCTTTCTGATTGAAAAGACTCGGATTTGAACTTGGTCTAAGATGTAAGAAATCTTTTCGAGGAATTTTCAACTAAAGAGAAGTTATTTACTCTCATAATGCGATGGAAGAGTCTTCCGTTCCGAAACTCATATTTTTTTATTCCGCAAAACAAGCAGACTCTCAGGAAATAGACACACTAAGCAGATATAATTCACCAGTCTCATATCATTAGTATTGCTTGATGACACTGATGACCACAATCCAATTTGACCTTAACAGATCAGTGGGCATAATACATTAAAGGAAGATGAGATGGGATTATCATTTCAGCCTTTCACCAGCAGATATGAGTTCATGAAAAGTAGCAATGACATAAATTCTACTTATTATTCAATGTTTGGTCTATATTACAGTTATTGAAAGAAATGTATTCGACATCGGATAGAGTGTAGACCGTAAGCAAGCATATTGCTTGCACAAAAAATATCCACAGTTATATTCCTAATAGGGCTCTCGTGGCTCGAATTTCTGTTAGCTGGAATTATCTTATGTGCTGCATGTAGATTCGGATAAGAAACTACAGAAAGTTTGAATACGAATTAATAATGATTGTTTGTTTGGAAAGTTTAAACAAGTAACTTCACTGACGAAAGCTATTGAGTTTACTTATACCATGATAGAACAGCCTTCTCTCTCTCTCTCTCTCTCTGTGTGTGTGTGTGTGTGTGTGTGTGTGTGTGTGTGTGTGTGTGTGTGTGTGTGTGTGTGTGTGTGTGTGTGTGTGTGTGTGTGTGTGTGTGTGTGTGTGTGTGTGTGTGTGTGTGTGTGTGTGTGTGTGTGTGTGTGTGTGTGTGTGTGTGTGTGTGTGTGTGTGTGTGTGTGTGTGTGTGTGTGTGTGCTTTCAGTCTGAGGAAACGAAAAACGGGTAACTGCAGTAGCAAACGGAAGAACATACTTTCAACAAGTGTATTGCACTATTCTGGTCTGTAAGACGAAAGAATGAACGACAATAGGCGAAGTGTTTACAGAGCTAATGCGAGTCAAGAGGTATCATCTAAGACGTTCTGAAGCAATCTCCAGGAGATAGCATGTTTTTCCTTCATCAAACAGGCGACAAGACGAACTTCCTATGTTGCTATGCGCAAACAGACTTCACTGCTCTCAACACCTGTTTGTTTCAATAGTGCATACGCCATGTGAAAATAGCAACGTGAACTCTATAAGTCTGAGTAGCGGGTTCCATGATAGTATGCGGAGAAATTTCCTATCATTTATTCGCTCCAGTCACTCCATTAAAAAACGAGGCTGACGCACGATTTTACGTTATCATCTTGAGTGATCATCTACTCCCGTGATGGAGTATTTCTACTGGGAAGAAAGCTGCAGACAGTGGCCATGAGTTGCTTGTGGACACTGCTTGGTAACAGAAAGACAAATTTTAACACTGCCTCATAATCCTGCGGACTGATAGAATTAATTCCACCAGCATACGAGTATGTAAATGTCGTAGCTCTATGTATAACGATATGCAGAAAATTCACCAAAACAATTTATAGAAAGACAGATTCGATCGAAAATTCACCGAAATTCAGTTTACCAAAAAAAAAACAATTAATCAAATAACCATAACATCGAAAATTAATTCATCGAAGAACAGTTAGATGAAAATGCAATTATTAAGGCAATTTCATGAAAGTGATGATCGATTTGAGAGCTAAAATAAGAAATAAGTATAATAAAAAAGTATTTATATGAAATAAACAAAACTGTGCAACAGTGTTTTTTATATAAAGCTATAACATTTGTTCTGCATGACATACAACTAAAGCAATATCAATATTTATGTTATTCATGTAATTATTTTCAATGTTAGTTGGCAACAACAGCAAGCAGCAAGTAAACAACTTGAATAACTTGGGCACTTTACTTTGAAAAAAATGGAGCATTGGGAATGAAATTTGATTCTGAAAAGATCATCATCCCATAAAATTGGATGATGGCATATTTTGTTTATTATATTTATGCATGAAGTACTTTTGAAGAAATGCAATGAAATATTTGGATTATACTTTTTGTGGATGGATTGTTTTTCTATCATGATGCCATTGAATCTGGAAATTTTCAGAATAATTCCGTGGGACAAAATATAAATTTAGATTGCTTCATTCATTCATTTCCTCGTTCGAGTTACAGAAGAAATAATATAAATTATGAGAAGGTTAAAAAATAAATAATGAGAGAACAGTGGGTTATTCAAAAATAAAAACAAAAAAGAAAGATATTTTGAACTATAAAACAGCTGACATGCAAAATAAAGTACAAAATTTAATCGCAAATGTGTTTGACTACAGAATACTAAACTTGAAGAGAGTTTATTGTGAAAAACAGCGCACTGTGTTCATCACGGTATGATTTCCAGTTTTATCCATCTACCTTCACGTTAGAATATCGGCACTTTGCAGTTTGGAAATACATTAACATTAATCCATCTCGGAAAGTTCACTGGAAAAAAAAATGTCGACCAGGCAACGAATAATAATAATATATTAGGCACGTTTCGCAAAATGTGTAACTAGCTTGCAAATTCATTTTGCCTGTTCGGTCTTATGCAAGTTATTACGGGATAGATTTTACTTAAATTTGGTATTTCAAATTCTTATAAAAATATGTTGAGCCGAGTTCATTTTCAATCTGACTGCTTGCTCTCTAGAGCCTTAATATTACAAAGGAAATGTTAAAGTAATATTGCTTCGTCGTCGTCCGGTAGCATCCTCTAGCAAGAGGGTTGCAGCAGATGAGCAGCTCATCTCCATTTCTCTGTCTGTCGCCTCCGTCATTCTTAAACCAGTCCATTCCACGATGTCATTGAACCACTCTCTAGTTGGTCTTCCACGTCTTCTCTTCCCCTCAATTTTCCCTTGTAATATAGTTCTTTTCAAGTGTTCCCGAAAAACCTCTCAGAAGATGTCCTGCAAATCTGGTCTTTCTTTGCATAATATTCTTGAGCGGTATTCTTTCTATCCAAACTCTTCTTAAAACTTCTTGATTTGATATTCTCTCTGTATAGCTAATCTTGTCCATCTTTCTAACGCCACATTTCCAATGCATTAATTCTTTCCATATCTCTCTTTCTGAGAGTGTCCATGACTCACTTCCATAACTTGAAGTATTCCATGCAATACTTCAAACTGTTGCTTTAACTATTCCACTTCTAACACCTATTTTAATATTCTTGTTTATTAAAATTATCTTTATTTCCATAAATGCTGATTTAGCTTTGTCTATTCTGTTTCTAATGTCCAACTCTGAAGTTCCTTTCTCGGAGATCCAGCTACCTAAATATTGAAATCTTTCCTCCACATTTTATCTTTACATTATCTCCTACTTTTCTGCCTATTATCATTATCTTGGTCTTATTTGTGTTAATCCTTAGTCCGTAGTCTTTACAAGAGTTTTCAATTCTTAGAACAATTTGTTGTAATCTATTTTCACTTTCCGCAATCACCACTACATCATCCGCATATCTTCAGTTATTAATGATTCTTCCATTTATTGTTATTCCTTCTTCTACATCCTCAAGTGCCTCTCTAAGCATCTGTTTTTTGTCTTTGCCTATGAAGGTTAAATGGTGATAATATACATCCTTGTCTAACTCCTCTCCACTGGGAATTCTCTTGTTTCCTCTCCATTTACACATACTGACGCTGTTTGTGACCAATATAATCTCTTTCAAATTTCCAAGTCATAAGAGTCAATATCAATATTTTCTAGAATGTCAAAAAGTCTTTTATGTTTTACTGTATCAAATGCCTTTTCAAAATCTAGAAATCCCCAAAACAACTTTCCACAATGGTTTAGTGTTTTCTCCCCAATAATTCATAGACAAGTTAAAGCCTCTATGGTTCCTCTGTTGGTTCGGAATCCAAACTGTTCCTCATTCATTTCTTTTTCTATTTAATTCTTAATTCTCTCTAAAATTATTTGTGCTAAATTTTTGCTGTGTGAGTTATAAGACTTATCGTTCAAAAATTATTACAGTCTAAAACTCCCGTCTTTTTTGGAATGGGGATAAAAATTGATCTTCTGAACTCCTCTAGTAATTCCTGTCCCTCATAAATTCCGTTAATAATTTGGCATAACACTTCGATACCTTTTTCACCTATATTCCTTATAAGTGCTATCTGTATACCATCTATTCCAGGGAATTTTCCTTCTTTCATTTGAATTGCTAGATTCAATTCCTCCCTCATGATGTACAGCCTCTGCCCATTATGCTCTTTCATTTGATTTTCTCCTATTCCTCTTTCTTCATAAAGTTTACTTACATATTCTTCCCATCTCTGTAATATCTTCTCTTTTTCTATCAGAATTTCACCTCTTTCATTCTTGAATGCTCCAGTCCTTTTCATCTTTCTCCTTCCTCTCATCATATTAATATTTTTATAAACACCTTTTATGTAATTTCTTTCTGCCTTTGTTGTTGTATCTGCTTCCATGAATTATGAAAAGAATTCATCAAAAATTATTGGTGAATTGTTTTACGATGAATTGTAGTTCGGCGAATTTTTTATTCTGTAAATTACATTTCAATAAATTACCAATTGTTAAATTGTTGTTCGATGAATTGTTTATTCGATGAATTGATTTTTCGTTGAACCGTCCTTCGATGAATTACCACTCGATAAAAGGTGTTTTGATTAATTCGTTTGATGAATTTTCATGGAACCACCTACAATGGTTTCAGTTTCATGAAAATGGGTGATGGACTCCTTGACAAAAGAATGATACGCGTTTCTTAAAACACTTCTCAACACGTGTTATTTTATATCAAGTCATATCTATGATATCCTGGTTTAAGAAGCGTTGGATTAGCGTCATACTTGACATTGTGACGACGCAGGTATCTACTTAGGTTGCCTCAATATCCTATCGACATGCATGATTCTGTTAACCTTCTATATACGGAAACGATATCAAGATTGACATTTTTATCATATTGCTATTTTTCACTATAGCAGTTATTATGGAAAACACTCAACTAAAATATTATTTGAAAAAAATAAATTTCAGTTTAAGAAGCAGGACATTGCTTAACTTTGAAACTTTGATTTTGGGACGCATGAGAATGAAATCTTCAGCACGAGAGTGGCCTTGGTGTTAGCCTTTTATTAGTGCTTTTGATTATAGATTTCCATAGTCTAGGAGCAATTCTGTCCGTTGGGTCTTGTCAGAAACCCGGAGACAAGCTGGGGACAAAAATCCTCTTGATGTGCAATTTCATATGTAATAGATAAAAGTTTTCATAAATTAACTTGAACTTAATAGTAGGCATTATGTATTGTGAAGTGAATGTGCTTTAAAATAACATTTTTTTAAAAAATAAAAATCAACTAAATATATGTTTACGTGTTTACATGTAGAAAGCGAGTCTCTGGACGACACGCACAGAGAAACCTGTCCCGACAGCAACATAATAATGGAATGTTTCTATTACAATGTACTTCGTGATCGATGCGTCCTTACTTTGATTTTATAAATAAAGGAGGGGCACAGTTTGTATATTTTGTACCATTGGCAATAGTATCCAGTTCTCCGACAAATAACATGTAAAGGAGTAGCACTAAAACTGCATACATTTTTTCTTCTTTTTCTTCTTCCATTGTGTAATGAAATAACTGGAAGTATTTCAGGTAGGAACGACATAAAATAGATCGAGACCCATTGTCACCGTCTGACACAACATTCTGTGTGATTTTAGCCAGTCAAGTTCAAGCACGTTAAGTATAATAGTCACTATGAAAATTGTGGTGTTTGCAGCTAATAAGTGACAGTTATTTTTCTTTAAAGGATAATTTTAAAAACTTTCATATTTCAGTAGCTACTGTAAAAGCAAGAAACTATGAAACAAATACAGGATTGAAATTCTGTTATCATCTTACTGATCAACCTGTCATCATTTTATTTCGTTGGATTCCTCTGTTAATTAAGACTAACAACAATAGACACTTTTTCTTCCTTCTAATTGACATTCTATAGGATTATGGGGCATTTTATGCTAATTACGAAATAAAAAGCAAAAAAAAAAGCTTGAATATGCATAAGAAAATTAAATAAACTAGATTAAAGGAAGTTTTTATAACAGCAATTTCTTGATAAAAAGGAAGTATAAAGATAGCGAGTGGATAACATGATAAATGGAAACTGCACTATCATTGGTTGAAATAATGTACATTAACTAAACTCTGTTTAATTATTTAACCTGAGTAGAATGACGTTTCTTTTTTTGTAAATGAATGTATGTATTAACACACATTTATCAAAACAACAAGCCTAGAAACTTGACTTCAAATTGAATCAGTGCAATAAGCTTTTCGAAAAGGGTGTACATCTCCCCCCCTTAAGCTGTCGGAAGGATTTCACTGATTTTTATTTTATTCCATGGTTGATGAACTATTATTTTGCAATACTACTTTAAGAACTGATGTTTCCTTGGCAGAATACAATAATCATAATGAATGGCAATTCTTCGTTGACTTTTTTGTTCATGACAAAGTGGTACTATTGCTATTACATAATGCTTATTTTTCTTTTTCCATTATGTGCGTTGTATTCATGAAAGAATTGTATAAACATATTGAGATACTTTTGCACTCTGTTGCCCAGCCTGTAACAACGTCAATCTTTGGCTAGAAAGACTTCGATACTTTCTGTCTAAAAACGCGAATATCCTTTATTTGGGCTTTTCAACTGAGCATGAGTTAGTCGGCTGCACTTGGAAGAATGATTTCCCACCTTTCGGAAAGTGGAGTGTTCAATCTCTAAGACAGAAATACCAGCTAGAGAATACCCAGAACATGTACATAAGGTTGATGTCAAAGCATGAATTACGTTTCTGTGAAGCTGAGCGTTACTTAGCATTGATATGCTATTCAGTCCAAAACATTAAGGAAAAAAAAAAAATATTATAAATATAAATATCGTATCTGGGAGTGTGGAAAGCTATAGATACGCAGAAGATTCCAGTAAATACTGTTTACTTTTTTTTTGAGTAAATGGGACAGCTAAGCCAAATCCATTAATTACATTGTCAAAGAACGGCCTTTAAAATAGGAAACGTTTGGTCCTGTGGATAGCAAGTGTGATGAGCTTTTTTCTTACTTCAGCTATGAATCATATCAAGCTGGACTCTTCGTTTAAGAAAGAATCGGGAAGTGTTTATTTATTTATTTGGAAAAACCTTTCCAGGACTTCGATGAATAATATTGAGAAAACAGCGTAGAAACCTCGCAAAAGCTGTGTATGAGAGTTTTTTTAGGAAATAAAAAATCTGAAATTTTTGTTGAAATTGTGAAAATTTAAAGCTTAATTAGGTAACGAGATGTTATACATCCGTAAATATTCGATTTTTAGTTTGTTCATACCTATCGAGCCAAGATTCCATAAAGAAAAACCTTTGCTGGCAGATTTACTTCTGGACTCTATGAGAGAGATTCTCCAAACATCCTCTTATAAATGCCACTCAGAACGTTAACGAAACAAAACTGATTCTAGAGAAACTGTAGAGTTTTGATACAATACAATACCTTCACACATTCACCTCCGAATTTCATACTTGAGGTTACGCACTTTGGTAAGAGACGTTCACCGGGCATCTGCCACACCCGTCCACCTGCTCGTTAAAGGATGTAACGTGATTCGTCGCTCCATAACACAACTTTCCAAGCTTCCACGTCCCACCGTACCCGCTGTTTGCACACCGAAGACGACGGGTAACGTAGGGGCTTGCATAATGCGATCCTACCATGGAGACTCATGTTGTGAGCCTCGGTTCTGATTTTTTTTTTTTTTTTTTTTGTGCAGATTCGTGTTCCAGTCGATGCCCGGAAATCTGCATTCAACGTGTCGGCCGACGAATGGCGGTTTTTACATATTATCCTTTATAGCACCCTATGGTCACGTTCGATGCGTATAGTGGGTCGTCCATTGCCGATGGCACTTGCAGTTGACTCCCAGTGCTTCCATCTCAGTATGATATCACTGATTGTTGACCTGGTGACCTGGGATGGCCCAATTTATGAACAATTTTCCGAAATGATTAAGATAGCAACATGGAATTCTATCACAACGCCACTTTCGAACTCCGTCAGTTCCCTTCTTGCAGCATTTCACCTAGAACACGGCTGTACTGACTTGGGAACGTCATATTCCTCCAATTTATATTTGACAAACATGTGACTCGTTACCTCGCACGACGCACCTTGTTCATGGTGGTGTCCGTTCACTTTTTTCCAAACAGCATATATATATATATATATATATATATATATATATACACGAATATATATTGATTCCCTGTAAATGTGTGTGTATGTTACTAGACAGAAGTATTTTCTGCTAAATTCATGGAACAGTATAGTGAAATTCATTGCCATGGATAAACGGACATGAAAGAAATAGTTTTTCAATTTAGTGAGCAGTTATGAGTATATTACTCATGCAAAATACTGTTTTTTTTTTTTAATCGTTCTTACAATAGTTAGTGTATGAAGAGGTTGAAACCGGATGTGTATATATACATACTCAATGGACAAAACATTAGAGATAGAGATGATAGGAAGTTGATATTGGCATCCCTAGCGCAGAGTGAAACGTACCCAGATGGTAAATAGGCAGACATCAACGAATGTACCAGCGAGCAAGTAGTGGCTGACCACACACCATTGATGACCGTCGTCGACGTACTGTCCAAGCTCGTACAGACCAACCGCAGGGCAATGACGGCACAAATCACATAGTTTCAATGTCGGTGGTCCAAGCAGCGTCAGCGAGTGAACGGTACGTCGTATCCTGCATACCATGGGCTATGGGATCGTCGCCCTAATCGCGTACCACTGTTGACAGCTCGTCATCGGACATTGCGCCTCACTTGGTGTCGGGACTATCAAAACTGGACCTCTGGAGATTGGAGCAGAATTGTGTGGTGTGATGAATCCCGTTATTACTCGTACCGAGCTGACGGGAGGGTGCGGGTGTAGGGTCGACAGCATGAGGTCATGGTCTCATCGTGCCAGGTCGGCTTTATTCAAGGAGGTGGTGGCTCTGTGATGGCTTGGCGAGCTTTCTCATGTGACACATTAAGTCTCTTGTGTTGAATGGTTACCTACACACTTTCATGGCCTTCGCGCATCCTGCAGCTGATGGTCTGTTTCAGCTGGCAACAATCATCCAGGCATGGCTCGAAGAACACTCATCTGAGTTTGAGACCACCCAGTCCTCCAAGATCCCCGGATTTAAATCCGATCGAATCTCTCTGGGATGTTGTAGAACGTGACATCAGATCCATGTATCCGGGATCTAAGGCGCAGTTGTGAACAATGCTGCAACAGGCATGGCTACCTCCGGCATTCGGTGGAGTCAATGCCTCGGGCAGTATAGGCTGTATTCCACGCTAGAAGAGAATCGACACGCTATTAGGTAGGTATCTCTAATGTTTTGTCCATTGAATATATTTAGGTGTGTGTAAAAAAAATCTTTCAATGAATACAACTCAGACGACCAAGTGTTGAAACAAAATAAATAACTGAATCAAAATGCAGGACACCATTTTACAATTTTATTGCGCAAATACAATACTGCAAATGATATAGAAATGATAGAAAATGATAAAGACACACTTGCGTTCACCTAGTGGTTTTCGATACGGGAGCCATCGGTCACAGGGTAAACATCAATACAGTATATTTAAGTTCATCAAACTTCACAGCAACAACAGCAGCTTGTTTCAAGTCGCTCTCTGGCTCTTCAAGTGTTTGTAAAGAAGAAAAAACGTTAAACTGCATCTTTCCATAGGTAGGGGTTAGACCAACGGGAGGCCGGTGCTTTTCTGATATTCGGTTTCCAAAAAAAAGTTGATTTCACTTGCAAGTATTCCTCTTCGCTAGAAGATCTCTGTTACTCTATTGTACAAGCTCGTCAGAGTAACGACTGATTTGGTCTAATTGAGCCAGAAAACAAACCTTACTTTTGCCACTTGAGTACATTATTTCTGTAGTGCACTCGCAAGGAACACGCCACATTGTTGATCGGTTGAAATATCTGATTTGAATACGTATAGGATGCGAGGAACCTTTATAAGGGCTTTACAATTGACAATGAGTCAGCTGATCTCATACAGCGGTGACAGGGTTTTTTTCATCACGCAAAACAGACAAACCGATCGGAAAACACAGTTAGCAGACATTGTATATATTCATCATAATCTTAGTGGTTTCATTAATTCTTCTCACCAAACCAAACCTATCTACTTGTGACCATTTTTGCAACATACGCAGCATACACTGCGATAGCACATCTGCTGGATATTAAAATATTACCGATGACTACTTCAAAACTTCAACGATACTTTCATTTTTCTCTTTTTCTTTTAGTTGGCGTAATAAATTTATGAAATGGTGTTCATCATGGTGAATAACAGTGCCTAGTGATTAAGACTCACTTATTTTACTTCAGGTATAGTTCGTTGTTGGGAGCGGGAATCCACAATATAATTCTCTTAAGAATCTTTTACGTTTTTCAGAAGAGATAGCTGATGTCTCTTTTGGAAAAATATAAAAGGTGTATCAATGACCATCTTCCAGTAGTTTAACTGAAAATTGAAAGCAAGTAGGATTATTTTTTGCAACACCTACACTTAGAAACGTATAATAATTGTTTGAGTCAATGGGAAATGTTCTCCTCGTAACATAAACAAACTGTTCTATCAGCTTATGTTTATGTTAAGTGAATAGCTCCGTCAGTTGATTTTATGCATGAATAGTTCTGTAAGTCAGCACTGTTTAGCGGATAGATACAATGTCGACGCCAGAGCCTGGAATGGTATATTAAATTGAAACATTCAGAATTCGCTTTCTAAACTAATAAGTAAATACGCATAACTGGATAAAAAAAATTTACAATTATTTCGATACGAATTTCTTAATAACTTTTCTTTTCAGGGCTATTTCGATGATTTTATAATGAAAAAAAAAATATTGCAACAACTATTAAACAAGTGTTTTATCGTGAAATAATAAGTGTCCAGTGTTCTCAAATTGCTATATAGAAAACGGTAATAGTTCGGATTGTGTATCGAAGATAGCCCAATCATTTGTGAGACCTGCATAAAAATTAGCGTACTGATATGATTTCAGAAGAAAATTCGGATTCTGTTCTCCTTTATTTGTCGTTTTTACCGCTATTGGAAACATCGAAACCTGTTTTGGGGATAATAACCAAAGGATATTTATCGAATTTCATTTAATGGTATTAATGTAATTAACTTAAGACGTTAAATGAAACGTTAAGATTAATGGTGTAAACGCAATTCTATCATGCCTATGGTCTTTCAAAAAAAGAAAATAAAAAATAAAAAAATCTGTTCCTCGGAAACAAAAACTGCGCACAGTCAAATCTGACACATATGGAAACTGCTGTACATGCAGTGTTCTGGTTTTGGCTATAAAAGAATTTAATTTTTGATGCTTTGAAAATGCACGAAATGGATGTATTGGGTCTAATCATCATTCACTTTGTCAGTTTTTTTTTTCAAAGAGATAAATCTCAGCTACCGAAAAAAAAAAAAGCTTTGCCATTACTACCTCACAACCACTATCGGTGCCAGGTTATTTTACGCCCTAGGCAAAGTTTACAAGTGCGCCCCTTATTTCATAAACTAAAATGTTTCTAATTGACATTAAACAAAATAAAATTGTCTTTCAGGTTAAATTAATAGGTAAATTAATAAGGCTTTTTTATTTTCTTTTTTAATTAATTTGAAAATTCTGATAATTCATTTAATTATAATTATAATTAAATGAATTATCAGAATTTTAATTCATTTATAATTCATTTACAAAAAAAGAAAAAGTTATAAAATACCGAAATTTAATATTTTAAAATGTTAACGTTTTAAAATATTTATCTTAACTGAATTTTAAATAGCGGTAAGTTCAAATCATTTAGGTAAGGAACAAAAAAAGAACCAAGAGTTAAATAGTGTGATGTGTGAGGGATAAGGAAAAAAAGAATCGATACCTAAATCATACATCACTATTTCATTTTGATATTTTACTTAAGTATGAATAGAGCATAGTTTGAAGTTTTTCGCCCTAGGCGGTTGCCTAGTGTGCCTAAATGGTAGCGCTGGCCCTGCTCACAATCCAATAATAACTCAGATAACTCAGTGTGTCAGTTGAGGCGTTAACGCAGTCGGAGGAACTAATGTGCATTTTGGTTGAAAAGACTTCTATTCGAAATCCTCAGAACGATAGAAACATTCATAAGGTTTTTAAATAAAAGCTGAATTAGGTCTCATATGGAGTTGGAAGAGCTTTTCCTCTCAGACTCTCATTAAATTAAATTTAATTAATCAATTAATTTTTTTATTTCGTAATGTGCAGTTCGTCCAGAGAGCACACAGAGTTTACATACATAACACATACTGTTCTCATTTGTCTCGTCATAATTCTAATTCCAATCCGTTTTTTTTTTTTTTTTTTTTCCACGAAAGCTCACTAATTGAGCTTCGGTCAAAATGGTCCAGAAAATGTTCTTTATATCTCAATGGAACACATGCAGCTTTTTACAATTAAAAGGGTTACATCTGATACCGGTCAGACGTATTGGGACATACTAATTGATCCTCGGAGGTAATGCTGAAATAAGAAATAAGTATTAAAATAATCTCGATACACAAACGAATAGTTTTGCCTTTTTCCTATAATTTAAATTGTTTAAACTAAAACTAATATATTTCGGCAGCTTTTATTATACATCTCAAATACCAATTTCGTCCAAATCTGTATGCATATGACACTGTCGACTTAGAGATGGATTAGTAGGTAGATCGCGTATCAATTATTGCAAGCTTTCCCCATCTGCGAAACTACTTGAAATTTAACATCACTTGTAACGGACTTGCACAGTATACATCTTAAGAAGTGAATTCGTTGATACCCGGTGTTATATTCAACATTTTATATTATCAACATAATTTAAAATGTTGCTATTGTTATTGTATGAATATATCAAAAAGTTATCTTGTGCGGTAAGTATGTCCTGTTTCATCATTGCATAATCTCATATTGGTTGCATTTATTTTTGGTTTTATTTTTTATTTTATTTATTTTTGTATGAGTAAAAAAGCCGAGTGTTTCTGGAATGGAAACGTTTTCACTTTTTGCGCACGGCCAACTCACTTTCAGTCGAAATCTCTGTTTATTACAGAGGTCCTTGCACAGTAGACGAGATTAGAACACTCTTGATTTACTGAATCAATGCTTTCAGATGCGAGGCTATGAATAACGTACTTGCGTCAGGGTAATCTCACACATTTGCGTCACTCACAGCATTTATCGAAGCATCTTTGTCTCACAATTCGAAGAACAAGATGTTGCCTTCGATTGAAAAGGCCGTAGATTAAATCCTCATGAGCAAAATTTATAAAGGCTTTTCAGTTAAAAAGTGAGTTAACCACTCTCATAAGGAGGTGGTGTGTTTTGAATGTGTTTTGCCTACACCAGTTTACAATTAAAAGGATTAATTCACCGACGTAATCACTCGCTTCATGTTAACTTCTTTATCGTAAACTTAAACAGCAACAATGGCTTTCCAAATTATACACGCAAAACCTAGCCAATACCTGAGCACATTTTCTAAATTATTATTAATTTTCTATTTATTAGGAAGTATGATGACCGAAAGCTATATTTAAAAGTCATATCTTATCCACATCTTAGAAAAACATGTGCATACCGAACTAAAATGTCGCTTTCAAATGAAATTTTTATTATTATTTTTAAATAACTTTTAATAAATTGTCAATTATTAAAAATTAGCAATTTCATGAATTGTTAATTTTATTTCCCATCCCCGGGGTACAAAACGCATGCTGGATTTTGCAGCGATGAATTAATTTCTATAAGAATGGCGAATTTATAAAAATTCGCCATTCTAATAGATACATAATTCCCTAAATGAAGTTATCAAGGATACCCTGTTCTAAGAAACGGCTCTTGCATAGCGAAGTTTTGTAACCGTAATCTGTACTTTTTCGTCCGAATTGAATAGTTTTTCCTTTCTGTAACAGTAGTTCACCATGCGTTTCCTTCAAATATCGTCAACATCGACTAATGTTGTTCTTTCCACCACTAAAAAAAAATAAATTACCACGCGTTTTGTAACACAGTTTCTATCACGTTTGAGTTCCTTCTAGGGGATTTCACTTCCTGGTTTCTTTTCATTCAAAACTTGAACTCACTCGGGATACCAGGAATATCCTCCGATTCAGATGAGTTTTGTCCGTCACTGGAACAAAAAAAAAAATAATAAATCATAATTCAAAATTAAATATTTTTAAATTAAAATATTGTTCTGTATTTTTAACGTGGTTTATAATCAACAGAATAAATAAGCACATATTCCCATAATTAGTAAAATACATAATTAGTTGAAATACGTAATTATGTAGAATTGCAAGAAAATATATCCATACCGTTTTTCCTTATGATTTGAAGAAATCCTAAAGTGGAAAATTGAAACCTATCCGTACAATAACTGTTCAGAGTCTCTAAAGTACCTACCGTGAAACTATAAAAATGTGTGTGTGTGTGTGTGTGTGTGTGTGTGTGTGTGTGTGTGTGTGTGTGTGTGTGTGTGTGTGTGTGTGTTGGGGGGGGGTGGAATTGAATGCTTTAGTTAAACCTCAAAAGTATTAAGTGGGTGGGAGGGGGGTGCAGTGAAACAGTATATTTATTTTATTTCCCATCCCTGGGGTACAAAACGCATACTGGATTTTGCAGTGATGCTCGCTTTGCAACCCACTAACCCTGATGAACTATGTTCATCAAAATCTGAGTGACTCAACTAGATAAATAAATAAATAAAAATAAACATGGATATAACAAGTAACACGTACGGTTAGTTTACTCGCTAATGTATTAATGAAAAGTATACAGCAAAAAAATAAAATAAGACTACATTCGCGACCTGTAGATTAAGCATGAAAATGGGACAAAGGTAGAAAGAAAAGCTAAAAGGATAACGGGATATTCATTCACTATAATGATACTGTAAATGTTTACTTAGGTTCAAAGCCTTCTATTAATGCGAATAAATATTCCCACAGGTAGCAGTAATCTCAATACAACTGAAGGTCAAGGATTATCGGCTATGATCAAGGATATATATATAAAAAAGGAACACTTTTTTTGTCATTAACTAATTAATTTCGTTTAGGGTCAAACCAGTATCAGGAACCGATGTTTCGTGCCCTGCAGGTATAAAGGTATTTCACAATATTTGTCCAACATATTTAATGAAATCTAAAATATTTTTACCATTATAATAGCTAATTATGATCACCTGTGGGGTTGTTTTTGCCATTTATTACATTGACAAAATAACGAAAAATGTAAAAAAAAAAAAAAAAAAAATATGAATTGCAGATTTTTGAATTAAATAATTGAAATAATTTTGCATTTAAATAATTTAAATTATATGAAATTTAAAATAATTAATTTAAACATCATTTAATAAAGTAAAATTAAAGTATTGGGCAAAACTAAGAACGTGAAATGCCTTCTAAATTTTAACAGAAATGTTTTACTACTTTCGGTTATAAAAACTTGTTACATTCGTTTTGATATCATATAAGCACTATTAGCCTATCTACATTCTTTATTCTCTCTGGAAAATAAGAAATATAAGTCACTGGAAAGAACTAACAAACATTATTTGAGTTTCATGTGAGATCATTTTGTAAGGTGGACATAAAATGATTCATGGTATCATTATAATGGCATTGTGAAAAAAACGTTCTGGAAAGATTAAGATTTGAAATTCGTTGTTTCCATCAGTTTGTCTATTAGGAGACTGATGTAGAAATGAATTCGTCCCGGAAATGTAGTAATTTAAATTCAAAAATTGTTAACTCATTTATTTATCTTCTGAAATGGACGATTTTCTTTTATCTCAGATCACTTCAGCAGATTTCGGCTCAGATACTTGGTATTATACATTTTCTTAAAAAGTTAACAAATCAGTTACGAAAACAGTCTAGATTTATACAGTTAGCAGTATCTTCATGCGTATAATTATGAAATGATGGTTGCTTATTGGGATTGAGACCATACTTAAGATAACTAATCAGATATATAAAAACCTGAATAAAAGGAACATACACAACCAAGATTTAGTCAAAGTTTATTAAGTTTGGAAATTTTGAACCTTGGGATTCTTTATTTGTGAAAAAGAATTTCAATGTAATTGAAAGTAGATTACAATAAATTACAACTTCTCCTACAGGGATGATAAAATTATTTGATCCGGAAAAACAGAGAAACAGACTGGAGAAATCCGAAACAATAATTACAAGAACAAAGCCGATGTATAGTCTTCTTCACGATTCTTCTTATTTTCTCTAAATAATAGAAGAGAAGTAATTGAAAGGGCACATAAATAATAAAGGGGGTTGTAAGTGGGAAATGGTTTTTATCCTCCTATGTAAGACTTAAATTCACCCGTGATATAACAATAGGTTTACAATACCATTTGTGGGAGAGATTCACATCAAGTAATTTACTTTCATGTTTTTGTTGTGGAAATTGTTTTAACGAATTACTGACAATAAAAGGTGAAGGTAGAGTACCTTAAAGTATAGTTTGAGTTCTAAGTGCTAGTTTTTTTTTTTTTTTACACAAGTAATCTAGCATTAGTACAATCATATATTGAAAGCCAGCAAAAAAATAAAATAAAGAACGAGGGCCACCATATCTTCCAAGATTCAAGTATTAAAATAGAGATAAAACAATTAACTGTAATACGATTTCATTTATATTCGTATCAAGTTATGAGTAAACCTACTAGTCGAGTCGGTACTTTAACACTTTGAGATAACACCGCCAATGATTAAATTAACATTGGAATAATAAAATAAAATAATTTAGATAACTATAGCAATCTATAAAAGCCTAGAAAATTTGTCAAGTTTGTCATAATTAAAATAAAAACATGGTAGCTAATAGTTTTATTTTCTCCTCAATTCATGCGAAACATAAGCCAGTTTTGTGACTTGTGTACAGTTAGTGAAGGTCAGTTCAAGTTTACTATGTACAGTTGAGTGAACGGGAATGCATGTCTGATTGACGGATTGAGTGCAATTCGTATCGCGTTACTAGATGAGAGGATAGGTTAATTGACACCCACATTGACCTGGATCAAAGAGGAGGAGAATTTGTAAGTGTTTTATTGAATAAAAGTGCTATATGACAGTCATTGTGGCTAGATCACCATGACACCATTGCTACATTGCTACATTGTTGCTCCATATGATAAGTTGCTGTGATTCATCCTCCACTATCTAGCACTGCACAAACTTGCGCACACATCCCAACCAGGCATATCTGCTGGTAATAATCAACAGAATTTGAATTATAATGCTAATAGCATTTTCATCACTTGCTTCGTACACACATTTAATATTTTTATTCGAAGTCCCCTTTAATTTTTGCATAATTTTTTATTAACGTCCTATTTTTATTTCATTTCTATATGAATTTATGTTATTTTCTTTGCTTTTCTATTATTTCACATTCTGTATTTACTGTATCAAAATTTCTTTTGTAATTCGAATGCATCTTTGCTTCGGGGGGGGGGTAATCTTCTAAACACAGTTGGAAAACACGTGGTCTCCGCCTGAAAAGATCTGGGAATGGAATGGAATGTGTTTATAAGGCCCTTTCAAGTGAGAATGAGTTAGCCGACTTTAACGGAGATGATAGGGTTGAATCCAGATAGACAAACCGATCGTAACACTGTATTTAGCGGATACATCCACTTGCAGCATAGTGTTACCATGGCGTAATCTAAACAAACAATCAGCCATCCTTACTGACTTTCAAGTTCTTAGTCCATCCCTCCCGCACTGTTATCTGATCATCGGGTAGTAACGGTTCTCCTATTGAATACCTCGAGCTAGTAGTTTTGACGACCACACGATTTCAAATGTGGAAGCTACGCCATTCAGTGATGGACACATCTCTGTGACAGGTTAATAACTATAATCGTACCAGTGGCTATTATAGTACCCTCTGGGTGGCAGAGATTTCCATCTCTCTTTGAAAATGTAGATACGTTTTAGTTTGCTGTGTATGATTTACACAGCTGCAGAAAGAGAACTCAAATAAAGGTGTTTAAATAGCTTGAGGCCACTATGTCGTCCTATGCTGGAGGTCCAGCTTGGTCCAGAATACTCAGTTGTTACTTTAGTTGCATCATGACCCTGTTGACCTTGACTCGCTCTTCAATTGTTCATTTCATATTCACCTCACCTCATCTCATGTTTTTTCGACGCTCGTAAACACCCGTGTGAGAAACCATAGAAGCTATTTGTTTGTCAGGAACCTCATTTCTATAGCGATATACCGAGACATACACAGAATGGATGCTGGCGCCGTATTAATGGCTTTTGGAATGACTTGTACTAAGAACTAGGACTGCAGATAACTGCATAATGGTTCGTGATTTGCATTTGGATGAAAACACAAATCACAAGGAAAATCAAGGACTTACCTCTTCATGAAAAGTTAATATGTTTTTGATCATTACCAGCTTGATTAAGGAAAAGAAATGTGTTTTTTATTCTCATAATAAAATTAATGCCTAGATGTAAATAAAATGCACACTCAACAAATTAGAAAACGTGATGTGTTTGTATATCTGAACAATACAAAACAATTCAAAATCTTATTAATGAGAAAAAAGAACAAAAACTCTTAACCATAAATTTTGTTTTAAGCAGTTCAAACGCGGGCTATTTTATCATGATAAATTTTAACGATTATTAATAATATAGCAGTGGCGGATGACGCTGCTACTTAGTCCAGAGAGTTTTTCAACTGAGGGTGAGTTATCCGGTCTCATGTGAAGGTATAAGATTTTCTTCCTGGAAACTCTGGTTTTCTATTCTCCTAAACAGGCAAAATGGTCAGAAGAACGCACGTAGTTAAGAGGCATAATATACTGGTCCTTATACGGCCTTGGTCACTTTGATCGTAATTCCAAAATAACAACTTAGTTCAAGGATAGGACGCATTCTTATTGCAGTTGTCCTTGTGTGGTGTTTGCCGATCTGAAGCATAGAGAACTCGATCAAGCTGTAAATAAGAAGTTTTTTTTAATTAAATTTTGCTGAAAGAGAAACACACTTAATATTAAACATCGACAAATTTAATACATTTCAGTTTTTTCATGATTATTATCATTCATGTTTCTTTTTTTTTTTAATCTTAAAACTATAATAAAAACAATTGCACTTAATCTCAGTTAAAGAATGAAATTAAAAAAAAGTTTTATAATTATGGTTAAAAAAATCAATAAAAATTCCTCTTTTGGTGCTAAACAACAAGCAAATGAAGAGTATCTATGAACAGGATTGTCTCTCTTTCGACAGCAGCATAGGTTGGGCTATCTCTATTTAATTGATCATTCCACTCTTAGTCGACTTTCTAAGGTGACATCTCATCACGGAAATCCTTCGAAGAGTTTAATGCGCTATATCTAAGAATAAAAGTAACAGTTTTGTATTGATGTTCTCAATGTCGCTTCTGCCATATTTCATAACATCATTTCCTTTGTATACGTGTGTGTATTTGAGTGCGAGCGCACGCACGTGCACTATTGCCGCACGGATCTTGTTTTACCCGAAATCGGCGTGTTTTTCGCTTTACCATTTGAAAAGAATAAATTATCGTTAAATGTATAAAACTCCTTCCACGTGCCCATGAGAGGTCAGTGACAGGTAAGTCCTCGATTCCAATTCTGCGCTGTCAAATCGGGACAACCAGTCGAAACGAACCGGGTTAACGAGAAGAGGCGCGAGGTTAAAACAGGGTCCTAGCGAATGCTGACAAGTAGGAGTAGCGGGTACGGCTATTACGTTTCAGACAGCTATCCTAGTGGAGTGATAGCTGTCTGAATATCGTTCAGTGTCTCAAATTGCCTCCATTACTTAAAGGCTGTTATATCTCCATATATTAAACTCATGCACTGGCGCCCCCTGTAGAGTGGCACCCGACTTCCACACTCTTTGCGATCAAGAAATGGATAATAGAGAGGAGTTGAACAACCGGGACAATCTGACTTTTAAAATTAAGGAAGTGAAAATCTCGAGAAAATGATAAGCTCTTTCTTTGTCGCTGTTTTGGAGCATATTAAAAGTACAGTTTTTTTTTTTTTTTTATAATGCAGTATCTGATAAACTTAGTTGTTTATAAGTCTTGCATCATCACGATAGCTGGGTACTTTTTACGTTCAAAAGCATTTTATATAGTTTCGTATATTTTGTTTTGATCATTATCTTAATTGAAATTTTATACTAAGGTCAAATCATTTCACAGGAGCTTAATAAAATATTGAAAAAAAAAACTTTAATAAAAGTTATACATATTAGAGATATTACCATTAGAATGGAAATATCTCTAATATGTATAAACTTGCACGATTTTGGAAATAATTTAACATCATTGAGGAAATTCCCTACCTTGTTGTCTTCACCATTCTCTCTCTCTTTCTTTTACTTCTTTCTGTTAAAATTTTTTACAGCATTTGATCTAGAAATAGAGAAGAGTTTACCTAGGGCTGTTCTAAATCAGCAGTATTAAGTGCCCGCCCGCCCTCCCCCTCCCCGCACGCACACACACTCTCTCTCTTTGTTTTCGCATTTTATCGGCTTGGTTACCCGAGTAGATATTTCTGTTCTCAAACAATAGGTTGTATGTTTACATCCCCTATGGCTGGATGTTTTGTGTATGTGTTTGTATGTGTTTGTGTGTGTGTGTGTGTGAGAGAGAGAGAGAGAGAGAGAGAGAGAGAGAGAGAGAGAATTCTGACACTCTTTTGGTTGGACTTACATAATAATAATCTTTTTTTTTCTTTGTGTTGAGATGTAATGTCTTAGCTTGCATCCTCGAAGCTTTTTATTAAGCTTATCTGAGGATGACACCAGTTAGTTATTGTTTGTTGGTTTGATGGCTGTGTTGGAAGTAGGCTGATGTTTGAGAGGTCTGATCAAAGTGAAATTGCTTGTATATTCTGGTGAATAATAATAATAAAATAATAATAATAATAATGACCTGTTCAGTATGTGGAAAGAGTCTTGCTATATATAGCCTTATTAGGGATTCGACAATTTCTTCTGAAGAAACACAGCTAGTCTCAGAAGGGGTGAGAATTATTTTCTACCCAATGCACAGAATTTTTTCATTCATAAATTCAAACTGATTTGGTAATACTAATAATTAACAGATGAAATACGAGTACTCTGTAATTGATGTCCTTATTATTAACTCCCAGTTACAACAAAATCTTTGAAAGACCTTGTCATATTTTGGCGAGCACCTGGTTGAAACATGTATTAATATTTCATCCAATTTATATATTTCATCCAATATCGTGAGATATCGATATTAATCGATATCTCACGATTCATTTATACAAAACTTATTATGGACCTGCGCATTTATATATTCCATACGAACATTTATGCGGTAAAGATGCACAAACTCGGCTATAAGGGAAGAAACACGGAGATGCATTAGTCCATCAGTGGACTGAAGAATGCTATTGATAAGACTCGTGATGCAACTAACGATGTGTGGTTATCACTTCAGAAACGATTATCTATAGAAAAAAAATCGAAAACGCTCGTTTTAAGAAAATGACAGAGAACAAGATAAACGTGTTTACCCCAGGAAAAAAAAAATCTTTGCATTCAACATATATTCGTCTTGTTTACTTTTCATTTTATGTTCATTATTAAATGACTTCCACTGGTGATCTTCTCATTTTCACGTATTTTGTAGTAATATGAAAGAAAGGAAAAGCAAAGTGACACAATTACTATTTCAAAGTCGGAAGGTTCGGAGATCAAATGCTGAGGGGAAATGCATTGGTATTGATTTATTTATATTTATTTATTTATTGATGCTGCTTGATCCGTTGGTAATACGTATCGACTAAGGCTAGTATAATATGATTATTAACTGTTGTTCAGCGGCCTGTTTGACTGTTTTGAGGGATAATGCAAACTGAGTTTCTTCTAGGAAAACTCGTACCACTGTCCTATGAGACCGGCTAACTTCCTTCACTTAAAAAATCCTTCGTATTCTAAACTGTATTTGAACCTAGGGATTTCTAATAGAGGATAACATCGTTACTAACCGAACTACAGAGGCATTTGCAAATGAATATACAGTAGAACATAAATCCAGATAAAATGTAGTGTACTGAGGTGTAGTAATAATTTTGCAGTATTCCTGAATTGCTTTAATGTATGTGAAATATGCACATGATGTCATATTAAATAGAACACGATTTATTTTTTAATTTATTGCCATCTTTTTGTTTATGTTTCTGAATTCAGAAAACATATAAAAGAGATTTCTTTAAAACTATGCCACCATAAACCATGTAATATGAAATAGCATGTAAGCTATCTACGCTTAAAAAAAAGAGAAATCTGGATGAAATAAACATCCAAATAATAACCGACCTCTTGCTCTTTGGAGTAGAACTCACGTTTTTCATTAACAAAAAATAAATAAAGGATACGACACAAGAAGTATATACGGTAGTATCCAATTGGAAGTATGAAGTCCACTGATAACCGCTACGTTTTTTTCCCTTTTCTTTTTTTCATTCAAAAGAATGGAAATTCTTAGTTTTCAAACCGGTCGCTTTTCTAATGGCATCATGGGCTAAAAGTACAAATCACATATTTTGTGATCTATTGCTGGTTCATAATAAAGACGCGTTGTGAATATTTTATCACAGGGACACGGTCAACCTCGTGATAAACATAACAGTTTAATCAAATTTAATTAAGGTGTAGTTTAATCAGGCACCGAGTTCTTGTTTATTTAAGCACTGTAAGTTCCAGAACGTGAGTACTTCGTAAGCCCCGGAGGTCTGACAAAAAATGAGCTCCAAACGTCTTCCTAAACAATTAAACAGGACCGAATAATTATAAGCTCTGCTTTTCCCTAATTGTAACTAAGGTTATTCGAAAATATTACTAAAAGTAATCGGCGTGTGCTAATGACTACTATAAAGAGAGAAAGAAAGAAAGAAAAAAAATTATTTTCTTACTGCACAGCATTTCTTTTAACAGCATACGTAAACTGTTCGAAAGTTGCTGAGTACACATAATCTCCTCTAAATATGATATCGAGTGAAGTGTGCAGTTTCTGTTATAAAAAAAAAAGAAAAAAGCAGTTCCAAGAAAGGTAAATAATAACGTCCAATATTATTAAGTAGTTCAGTTTGTATGGTAATTATAAGAAAAGTATATAATTGTGATAATATAATTATTTAATAGTGCGAGCCGTTTTGAATTTCCAATACAGAAATCGTATATTACAATATAAATTTATTACAAAGAAATCGGTGTAACATTAATTGATTACCAAGCATGAATAAGTAACTTAGTGGACTTCTCAATGTGGTGTAGTGGTTATAACATACGCGCGACGTCCTCCATTCGATCCCGGGCTAGAACAGGTATCACGGTTTTTTCCTTTCGTTTTAATTAAATGACGCTTATTATGGGAATGACCTTGATTATGGGAATTTCTTATTTTATTGCTGGTGATTTTTCAACTTCTTCTGTTTAGGCTCCTCATCAAGCGGAAACTTAGTAACTCTGTTTTCGAAAGTGTTGAAGGACTGGATTGTGGAATGAGTTACAGAAGTGTATGGGGTGATTTGATTGATGTATGCAAGATACTAAATAAGAGATATAACACATTAACGAGAGCTTGTATGTGGAACCTGGATATACTTGAAGTTGTTCAGAAAATAATCAGGTATCGGAATACACTGCTTTGAAATGGTGTTCGGGATTGATTGGCATGAATTTATTCACGGTGGAGTTTGATATGTATGTATATTTCAGAAAAATCGTTAAAAACAAATTGAAATGAATTTAGTCCTCTGCTTTGATATTATCGTAGCGATGTTACAGTTACTGTTGTTTTAAGAATTACGCAATGGCAGCTAATACCCCAAGGCAAATATATTCAGGTCTTATCTGAGTGTTTTCTTTCACTGATTTATCTGCTTTGCTGGAGGATTGGAAGAAATTCTGAGAGGAGAAAAAACTCTCTGACCTCCCTATGAGATGAACATGGAGTGATACTCGGTGATATTTTATAAGGAACATCACGGGGGTGACTATAATTACCATACTGTTTCGATCACGAATGTTACTCGATATATATTTTTAAAACTATTTCCAGAGAATTTCCTACGAAAATCTAGGGTTATCTCTAAGGAATCTTTTTCTCTACATAATAAATTTTAATATTTTTTAACCTGAAATATTTTATTAAACTATATTTTATGTAAACAAAATACCCCAAGGCAAATATATTCAGGTCTTATCTGAGTGTTTTCTTTCACTGATTTATCTGCTTTGCTGGAGGATTGGAAGAAATTCTGAGAGGAGAAAAAACTCTCTGACCTCCCTATGAGATGAACATGGAGTGATACTCGGTGATATTTTATAAGGAACATCACGGGGGTGACTATAATTACCATACTGTTTCGATCACGAATGTTACTCGATATATATTTTTAAAACTATTTCCAGAGAATTTCCTACGAAAATCTAGGGTTATCTCTAAGGAATCTTTTTCTCTACATAATAAATTTTAATATTTTTTAACCTGAAATATTTTATTAAACTATATTTTATGTAAACAAAATTGGTCTTATTCTTCAGACTTAGTCTCACTATTCGAATTTCACTGATAGTATTAGCAAATTAATTTGATTTCGCTTTCGAATGTTTTCGTTAAAATGTTTTCTTAAAGTTCATAAATGAAATTTAAATTACAATTATTTACATCCCTATACTGATGTTTCGCTGCCGAAGTCGTAAGAATGACAGACGCCTTTTGAGTGACGAGCTCTGCTTTCGAATTCCATCAAAATGCACGGAGATCTTTTATAAGGGTTTCTTAAGTGAATCTATCCGATTCAGGCGGTCTCAGAGGGAGATAATACAAGGTTTTTTTCTTTCACAAAGCAAACAAACCAGCTAGTGAAAATATCTCTGATATATACTCACCTCATGGCCTTAGCCGCCACAGAATTCATTCTAAACAGCTTGACCCCCCCCTTCTAATGTTTGCGGGGGAAAGTAGGGTTGAGCTGTTTAGAATAGCACAACAATGAAAGTAGAACTGTAACATTGAAAAAAAAAATGCTCTCTGAATATTCTTCGACAAAAATAGCCTTATCATATTTCTCATTTCCAGTTGTAAGAAAAACGCAATACGTTATGAATTGATATTGTCGATATCAAATTACACTGCAACAACAGGGAAATCAGTTCTTATCAAACGGATAAAAAATATTTTAAATAGATTAATGATTGCATTTGAAACAGAGCATGTAATAATATTTAAATAAAGTATTTAGTTGATTTGCACGTTACTAAATATGGCGAGTTATACACAGGATTCTACTTAGAAAAAATTTCCTAAAGTCCCATTTAAAATGAGACTTTAGGGGAGTTTTTTTTTTTTTTTTTTTTTTTTAATAGACACGCCTGGTACTTCCCTGTGAATTACCATGTTATAAGCTGCAATAAAGAACATGAAACAGAATATATTCTGTAAAAACGACTTCAACCCGTAATCAGATCAAATTTAAGCCGAACAAAAAATAACGTTTTTTCAAGTTGATGTGCACGGCCAACACCAGAGGGAGAAACTTCTTCTAATCTTTATCTCGTGATTTCATCTCATTCTTCATTATCGATAAGTACTCTTCTCGCTTGGGAACACACTCTATTTCCCTAAAGTGATTAGCGAAGAACCACGTGCTCTACGTTCTAATAGGGTCCTTAAGAGATGCTTGCGTAACATCGCATTACAGAACTTTATGAAAAGGGTAACACGAGCTAGTTACTGCAGCAACAAGCAACTGACACCACACTTGCTCCTGATTTTTTTTTTTTTTTTTAATGAAATTTTTTATAGAATAAAGAACTATCACCAGAGATATTTTCGTGAGTGAACTTGATGAAGAAATTTAATAAGGCACCGTTCTACATTCATATAGGCACGCGCACACACATATACATACACACATTCATTCATTCATTCAGTTTGGTTCACTCAGCTGCAGGCATTTGTCTTTCAAATAAAAGATGATAGTTGCATCATCATATTGAGCCTTCAAAATAACGCTTCCTGATCTTCATATGACAGAAATTCAAGCGGCGTTCCAAAATTCAAGATCTTCCGGAGTTCATTTATTCTCTGTATTAACCAGTTAAATGATCTTTCGTTTTACTGATCGCTAAACACTCAATAAGAAGTTTTAAAGGCATATGTATGGTGGGATAGGAAGGGAATGATGACAGCTGTCTTCAAGATGTTTGCACTCAAACACTAGTTTTTAGTGGGACATCATATTTAGAATTATAAAATAATAAAATATCCTCTTTCATTCGTTATAATATATTCATAAATAAGTTTGTTTATAAAATCTCAGAAAGATTGAATTTAGTATTTTTCTACGGTCATTGAATATTAATTTTTTATTTATTGAATCCATAAAGAAATAAAAATGTATCTTTTCTGAGTTTCATGTAGGCATATTATTAAAAATGAATGACACTTATCAGTTTCTTGTTTTTCTGTTATAAAGTAATGCATTTTATCTTCGCAAACGTGATATCATGAGAAGAATATTTAGATTGGTTGGGTTTGGTTTAATTTAAAAATTATTGTCAAGCCCACTCGTGTAGAGGATTTCCGTTATCCTTACTCCTTTACTGGTTAACAGAGTCTTTTCTGAAAAATGTGTAAATTTACCATTCACCAGTCTGAAACAATATTTGGTCATTTAGCATCACACCAGTATTCACTGCATAATTAGGAAAATGATTAAATGAAAGCAGTTGACTGAATAAAAAAAATCAATAAATGAATTGGGTGGTTTTGCTTATGTCTAAATAATAGGTTATTATTATATAAGTAAAGTGGATATTAGATCCAGCATTATTTCAAAGCCGAATGTAGAAACTATGAAAGTTTCGTAAAAATAAGTTGAACCAGTGAGCTTACGGGAAAACACTCACCGGCATTCACGAGTTGCCTTAGCGCGGACTTCTTAGAAAACATAAACGCTGCCCAAGCGTCTATAAATTCGTTTCTATTAGTCCATTTTGATAAGTTTTCACTGGCCTGACAGCTGTTTCGAAGTGGTTGGTTCTCCTCAGAGAACAGGCAGAAACCTTAAGAGAGAAAAAACTCTCGTTCAGTACTAAAGAACTTGAAATGTCGGAGAAGCTGTCTGGTCAACTTATTTTTACGAAATTTTCATAGTTTCTACATTCGGTTTGAAATAACGCTGGATCTAATATCCATTTTGCATCGCCTAACTGAAGCCTTTTGGCTCTTTATTTTAGTAAACAAACTATTATTGTTTCGGAATTAAATTCGACTGAAGCAACTAAAGCTATGACGTCAATGTCTGTAAATTGTTTGTGTTTTTCTGCTCGATTTATCTGTCTTGTGGAAGGAAACTTTGGAAACCCTTTGGGGGGGGGGACCCTCCTACCCCCGTATGAGACCAGCTATCTTACTTCCGTTGAAAAGTCCTTTAAAGGTACTTCACGCGATAGACGGGATTGGAACCTATATCTTTCCAACCACAGAGCACTGTCGATACCACTGAACTACAGAGTATGAATTTTTTTTTTTTTTATCTAAATAAAGTACTTTTATTTGATAGAACCGTTCCGAGTGAGCATTTGTTAAACATTAACGATTCTGGATTTCACATTGACATCTGATTAATCTAGAAAATCGTTACAAAAGATAGATGCCTCAGAAAATATTTAAAATCTGGATTTGCTAATGACAATGCTCAATAAAGATGTTATTAAATTCACAGAGATTACTGAACTTTAAAGATGTCTTTTGTGTGTTGAAGCGAATATAGCAATCGCCTGTTTTTTTTTTTTTTTTTTCCTTTCCTTACACGAAGCTTTTATGGTAGTGCGCAAAATACATTGATCAAAATGATGCAGGCCACCTTGCAATGTGTATATCGAAACGTTTGTAAATTGAAACTACCATTTTCAGTAGTTACCATTTTCATTAGACAGCCTTATGTAACTCATTTGAATAAGAACAGCACGAAGTCAAATGAAACTGCCAACTAATCAGGTCAAGTGTCTCTATTCAACCTTACGAATATCAATCACGGTTACAAATATCCAGCACGAACAACGTTGATCGTTTCTTTATCTACTTACCATCCGAATGTCTCTCAATTACATCCAAGTTTTTTATTGTTTTTTTATTATTATTAAGAAGCTGTCATTTGATCCACGAAACATATCTTGGCGTAAACACTCTTCGCAACGATGACCGATAGTCTGAAAATAAAGCCAGACAGTTTTTTTTTAATATTTTTTATTTTTTTAAATAACATCTCCATAGTGTTTTTCAGTTTTATTTCAATCCCTATGCGACTGCCACGAGCGAGTTACACTGGCCAGAAACTCTGAAAGCGGAGTACTGGCCTTCCGGTCTCGTTCCCGTAAATACGGCAACATTATCGCTCGTAACCTTTCCCTCAACTTCCCAGCGGCCGCGACAGTCTGCCGCTGTTGCGACCACTGTAAGACCGGTTCATGCCAGTTCGCCAACCACGCCGTACATGAAGTTGTGGATACAGTTTTTGATCCTGCGGCGTCACACTTCCCCATGAAAATCTCTCCTGGAAAAAAAGCTCCATCCTCGGTCGCCTCGTGTTTATCGCTGCCTTTCCTAACTGTTGCAACACTTCTTTTTCTCTCGAATTGTTTTGGGGACCATCTCAGATGTCTGGGAAAGGAAGGGTTTGTCTACAAGGACTGTTCCGTTCATCCGGTTTTCATTTTTTTCCCCCTTGAGAAAGTCGATGAGAAGTAAAAGAATTGACCCTTGATGCTTTGAATTCATTATTAATACTGTTCTCATAATAAATAAGTCATAACAGAAAACTAACTTAAAATACTAAAGCGAAATCATATTTTCACCATGATTCGGACATAGTGTAGAATGCTCTTACTAATTCTCGATGAAACTAAACAGATTGTAACTTCATTTTTGCTGGCTATCGTACACTCCCGTATGTCAAACCGATTTTTGGTAGTAGTGTCTTTATGAAAAAATAAAATACATTTTGTCTTGGGTACCATATTCAAGTATTTTATAAAATAATCTCTGTTCGTCTCTCTCTCTCTCTTTTACTTCCCCCCCCCCTCTCTTTCTTATTCAGTCAAACCAAGGAAAGTATACAGTAGTTAACGTGAAAGAGAAACTGCTATATAGTTTCGTTTGTTCGACTGACTAAGACGTGACCCAAAGTTTTCATGTTTCCATGTCAACAATTCTGCTTGTGGCAGTCGCTGACGATCCATCGGTCGCTCCGTGACAAGATGCCCACCATTCATTTAAGATCTGATAAGTGGGGCTACTAGACACCATCTCAGTCCAATTTTCAGAGTACTCAAAATTATGTTTTTTTTTTATTAACCTTAAGGAAGAGCAATGTTTTATAGCACTGACATGATTTTCAGATACATATACAGCTTCCACTCATTTTTGTTTTGACAATAAGTAGACTACAAGAGCCTGTAGAGTTTAAATAAATTTTGTAAGTGATAAAATATGATGATGGATTAAAATTTTGAAAATGAATCAAATGTTCAATTAAAATTACCATTTTCATTTGTTTTTTAAGAAACAATATAATAAAAAAAACACTTAACAAATGAAAAATAAAAATAAAACTTTTTTTGCCTGGATTCATTTTCTTTTCCTCTCCTTTCAAGCACTGTTATATGCGTCGTAAAAACAAAAGAGAGAGAAAGAGAGAGAGAGAGAGAGAGAGAGAGCAAATGACAGATCATGTATAAAAAGCTGTGGATGAAAAAAAAATAATTCAAAGAGAGTTCTTAGAGTCAGCCTTGATTGCTACTTATCGATATCTTGTCTTTAAAATAGACCGATTTATTTACTTCAATGTCTGTCTTCTTTAACTCTTGATAAGGTGTTGATGATGAGCACAGAGCCTTGGCAAAACACGACTCGAGTCGTTCAATATCTAAAGTCGATCTCATCTAATAGTATTCTGAATTAATCCGGATAGCTATTAAAGCTTATGTCTGTAAATAATAAGTCTTTATCTCCCTTCTTCAGATATGATTATGCGTTCTGGTTTGAAGCGCACCCGGAACTGTGTACTTGGCCTTGTGCCAGTTGTGCGATAGCACGAATTGACTGCTAAACAGAGTCATTAAAAGTATATTACTTCCCTCTTTTGCCAGGAAATATTGGTTGTATCGCATTACAAACGAAAGAGACAGAACAGTGCAGTGGGGGAAAAGATGGGACATTGGCCCACTAAGTAGGTAGATGACACCAATTTCGAGAGACAGGACTTCAGTTTTGTTGAATTCTCATATTCTTTAGCATCATCTTCGACCTTTGTAACCATCAACTGTTTATTTTGCTTTAAGCTATTAAGCAAAGTAGTTTTTTTCTCTTATCAAAGCAGAAGTGTTTATAAACTGAATGATCAACATCATCTCTTTCTGGATACATTTTTAGTTCTCTCTCTCTCTCTCTCTCTCTCTCTCTTGTTCGTTTTATTGTTACTGAGATGAATGATAGTTGGAACAGTGTATTCGATTGTATCAATTTCTTAGTTTTAAAAATAAGTTCCTTCCTCTTCCTTTCTGTCTATCGTATTAGTTGAATGAACTCAGTTTTCTAATTGCGTCACTCGTTACACGTTCACCAAGTCTGATACGAATTCTCCTAGACCTGCTTTCGTAATTTGTTCTCAGTATTGCGGTAATCGAATGAGAATTCGATTACCGCAATACTGAAAACGTAAGGAAATAGAATGATTTCCTTACGTTGTTTAATCCTCAAGCGAATTGCATTATCCCTATCTGCTTCAGTGTGGAGAGGATTACGAAACGCATATTCGATTAATACTAACGATGAATATACCCCAGCCTATTCGAAATGTATCAATTTCGAATAGGTTCAATAGAATTAAATGCCTGGAACTACAACAGGACCAAACTTGGTCCTGTTGTAGTTCCAGGCATTTAATTCTTATAAAATCTGCGCTTGCCTTTCAGTGAATATTTTTAAAGACTGAAAAACTTACAGGAAAATTTAAAGAAACCTAAAATTAAAAAATTTTAAATAAACATTAAAAAATTAAAATAATAAAAACTTTTTCTTTTTCTGATAGCACATTCATTAGCAGGCTTTTTCTACGTTGATAGCCATGCGACTGCCCATGTTCTCATTGCCTGCTTTGTTTTAATTATAATTATTTTATATAATAATTATAATATTTATGAATTAAAATATTCGATTGTTTTATTTCAATTTAGGTTCTGCGTTCTTTTTTCTGTAGCAACATACTTACATGAATACTTAGATGAGTTTGCAACAATAAGGACTTAAGATCTCTTTCAAACTTCAAGTCTGTTTGCATGGATAATACAGCCCTACTTTGGTCGATAGCTTTTTGATGAAATTTAGTAAATAGAATCATATAGTTGATTAAGTCTTTTCAATTCTGTTTGAAAGCAGAAAAGTTTTAATGCAATTTCGTATCATTTTTAATTTCACATTAGTTCGAATATTAGGAAGAAAGTCTAATTGCAGGCCTGACTGGCCTAACGGATATCTTCTAACTCCAACTCACAGACTATGCGTTCGAATCCCAGCTGCGGCATGGATTTTTGTAAAGACTTTTAGGGAGACAATTTTCTTTTCCTGTAGATAGACAGCACGAAGTGAGATCACCATCCTGATTATTGGAGTGACTTGATAAAGTATTGTTTGATGTCTAGAGAATTTTTTCGGGATTATCTAAGCCTTACCAATCCACTCTACTTACAACAAAAAAAATATTTGCAACCTTTCATGGGTGGGATTGACATAAAATATATACCAAATGTACTGTGAAACAGTTAATTCTTAATTCAATTAATTATCTTGGAATGAATTGGCGTAAAGTTGTATTAGTACTTTAGGGTATAAAAAACATTATATGTTCTCCAACAGAAAATTGAAGCATTGATTCAGTTTTAACTACATTAATGTTTTAATTGAATATCGATGTGAGACTATTCCTATATTTACCGGAGTCCTGAAACAACTTCAATCTAATCGTTCGCCCTCCCACTAATGTATGCAACCTCTTCATGGGTGGGGTTCACGTTTAAAAAAAAGTGCACAAATTCTGTCCTTATTGGGCAAATATCGGTCTCAGGATAATAAATGACAATAATTCTCTTTTTATGAAAGGAACAAATTGAAATTCTTCCTAAAATATCATCTTATCTGGTTGTAAGTCTGTCTATCCCAGTTTATGGTTTCGGTATAATTTAAAACAATACCATACAGATACGATTTAGTACTCTTAGATACAAGACTTCAAACGTATCATTATTCTCTACTGTTTTCCCATTAATCACACGCATATAGGCTCTCATCTTCTGAACACGTGGGGATTCTGCTGCGTTATCTCCTTCATGTGTTATTCGACTGAGTGATAAACAATGTGTTTTTGACCTTGAAAGTGCTCACGCATTATGTTAGGCGTTAGGCTTGCTACTGCTTTGATTGACCCCCAAATCCTCTTTCACATCTCATCTTGATATCACTTTAATGGAGAGATGAAGGTCAGACAGGAAGGATAAAAAGGGTAGCAAGGGGGAACTTTTTTTTAAAAAAAACAGAGACAGGTCAGTGGCTTAACCAGCTTTTATAGGATTAGGCGAAGAGTGAAATTAGGAGGCTTCTTTCACATATACACACACAGTCGTGCATTCCACTTCTGTCATGAGGATCTGTCTGGCTTGGGACCAGCACTCGTAAAAGAATTATAAACAGAAATAAATGGAACTGTGAAATATTTTTCTGTTGAATTTAGTGGTTGATGGAGTGCGTACGACTGTTGATCTGGAGATCAAAGAAAATAAAATGAATACTATTTTTTCACAGATCTTGATACTTAACTTTTTTTGTATAAACTCATGAAGAATAAACCTATTTATTTATATTTACTTTGTTTCTATAGTTTATATGCGAAAAATAACTGCCTATGATCCTACGTCTATGTCGATTTGTAGGTTAGTTTAATTCTTCTTCATAATTATTATTGCTTTATATTATCTAGCCTGTTTGGTTTAATTAATGAAACCAAACTTTAAGGTTATAGATTAAAATGGTCTCATCATCTTATTAACTCACCACAATTATTCTATCGCATATTTAAGATTGCACGAGAGATTTACCCAATACAAGGTAGAATTTAATAACTTAAAGTAGCAGCTGCTGCTTTTTTTCCTCATCTCTTCAGATGTTTTATAGGCAACAAAAGAGGGGTGAAAGTATAACACATATCAAAAGCATTGCTTTCTGAAATGGAAGGGAAGGGGTTGTGTTGTATTAAGATTTCGTTACTTCCTTCTCTTTTATCTTTGTTTAAAGCTTTAGTCATTGTATTTTGATAAATAAGCGAAACGCATGTATCAATATTTACTACAGATTGATATAAAGGAATGGATTTGCATACTACAAAATGCTGCGGGCTTATACCTCCAGTTAAGAATCCCCATGGCAGTTCATAATTTGTTCTAAAACAAACAAATAAAAAAAAGGTCGAAGACCACAGAACAGAATTCCATGTTACATTCACTGCGTTGTAGAAATTTTAGACACTAGCGTTTTTGAGAATCTTATTTTCACAAATCTCAATACATTATTGGCTCACTTTTGGGAATGAATTCAGATATCACCCCTCCCCCGCTTCCCGGATACCACTAAATGTTGATGAACCCTTATTTTTTCTGTTTTTATAGTAAAGTTGGACATGTCAGTCTCATTTGCATTGTTATGTTGATGCTCAAGTGGGTCACTTTCATAGAACCACCTGATCCTGGCAACGCAGAATTTTTATGAATATCAATATAATGTTCGAAGTTTCTTTTCCTGGATTAGTGGACTAGTAACCTTTTGCGACAAGCGAAGGAATGATCCGTCAAACGAGAATTATTCTTGCACCTGAAGATTACTTCCGCTACACTTAACAAATAAGGGATATACTCTACTAAATAACGTTCTCCTGGTTGTCATATGTGATTCTCCACTCCAGTCTACAGATTTCCAATGGTCTACATGCTCTACTCAGAAGTATGGTCCAAGCAATAGTTCATTATGATATTTGAAAACAGAGCAGCTCTTCTATGAAAACCACGATTATAGACTTTAATATGTGATATTCTGACATGAAACCTCTACAGCTGTAGATACTTACACTCGAAAGAATCCAGTTATGCAAGACCGGAAGACTGACCCTTTCATTTTTTTTCACCATTATATTTTCATCTCTTAATGACGTTAATCAGTTGATTCGGAATTGAACTGTTTTTCAATCTTTCTAATTTATCGATGACTAATATGCCCTCTTATGAGAACACAACTCGTTAAAGTTGAATAACTGAAATCATTTCTGTTTATAGCCTGCTGCATAACTGCGATCTTTCAGCATGCATTTCTTGCCATTATATTTTTCTTTGTCATGTTGTTACTCCACTTGATCAGTTTCATAAAACCATCACAGCGTAGACAACATGGAACTGGTTTGTTATTGGTACGTATTCTAGAAAAGTGGATCTGTATATTACTTTTGCAACATTATGTTCGAGACCAATACATTGCAGTAATACGAAACTGTTGCTTCCAAGACACACAGCAGTAGGTCTATAGATGTAAAATAATATATTATAAGATACTCACAAGAGTTCTCTATGAAAATACCAGTTTACAAACTGACATACAGATTAGAACTAGTCACCATCTAGGAAAAATAAATAAAACTGCATCTTAAAAAAAAACGAAGTAATTAAAGCACATGTCATTTAGGATCTTCAAAAATAGCCTAGAGGCATGAACAAGTGTACGATGGAAGCTATTAAAATTATAAAACAACTATCTAGGAAACTAGCGCATGATAGAGAATATAAAGCCATTAAAAAGGAGAGTATCCTCAACATAAATTTACTGGCCAATATTTTAAAAATCTAAGACCTTTCAAAATGCATTCAGTTCATCACTGAATGACGTTTACGCCCTAAACAACAGCACTTAAAAAGCAAGGAAATGTAATACAAAGAGCCACACCCTCTGTCTTGAGAAAGAACATTGCAAGCTGTGTTTTTATCTTCTTCTTCTGAAAGAGGGTGGAAAGGAAAATGATATGCAAATTACTTATATTCTAACGGTAGAGTACAAATATATATATATATATATATATATATATATATATATATATATAACAGAATCTATTACTCGAAGGTTTTTTAATTATCCCACACAGGAAAGGTTATCAAACCTTCAATTCATTATTGTGTGCGAATAGTGCAAATACATACATGAGAAAGAATTGTCCCAAGCATCACGAAACTGAAATGTAAGATGTGTTTCTTATTTAATTGCATATTTTCCTAAATATGCAGTACTGAATACTAAATAAAAGTATTCAGTTAGAAAATATTCTGTGTAATTAAGGAAGTTTCTAAAATTCACATATACATTCAAATCATAGTCAAATTACATTAACTACTGGTCAAAACTATTATTTATATAAATCTATATTCTGCAATAGATAAAATACTGATGATGATGAAAAAGCAAACTTAGAAGAGCTAATTTAATATTTATTCAGAAACAATCTCGATACGATTTAAATTGATATACATCGATTTGCGTGATCATAGTTTACCTTATACATGCACTTTGTTATTCTGAGTTAAAGTGTTCTGGGAACAATGTATTGCTCTTAGTTTGGGATCTGAAAAATAATATGCTTATTATATCAAATAACTTTATATAGTTTTTGTTCTGTGATATATCCAAACAAAATTTACATATTCTAATTTAATCGCCGGCCTGATTGACTGAGTGGATAACGTACCCGCTCTTCAGCCAACAGGATGCGGTTCGAATCCCGTTGTGGTTTCGAACCGCGGCCTGTTTGTGATCGCCTTTAAGTGGAAATGACTTTCGTCGCCCGATATGAGGCCACTTCCCTTCTTATTGGAGACTTCAAGTGGTTCGAAAAAGTTTAATAGTTGGTCTCTGGATACCAGTGGCGCACCCAGAGGGAAGGCTGGGCCGCTTTCCCCCCCACCAAAGACCAAAAATCTTTTCCTAATTAAAATTCCTTTTTTTATTTATGTTGTGTGCTACTTATGAATTAGCGATCATTGCAGATGCTCAGTCATAGGTCGTATGCGATGCGTAGTGTGTATTCTCAAATCGTCTACTCAACTCCCCCCCCCCCCCCCAAGATTAAATTCTGAGTGCGCTACTGCTGGTTTCCAAATTATGTAAAAAATATATCTTAAAAATAATAATAAAAAAACTTCTTAGCCCATTCAATATTAATGTGTTATAGATATACAGCCTTCTGCGTAGGGAATCACATAAAAACAAATTAAATTTGACCGAATTTAATGTTTTTGTTTCATTAAGAATTAGTGGCAATTTCTTAACAAGAACCTTTAATAAACTAACTAATATTGACAGCAGCGAGTTTCTTATAACTCTAAGTTATAAGAAACTTAGAAATTGCATTGAAATGTTAATTCATTTCAATGAAATGAAGAACTCATTATTAAATTTTAATTAAAAAATCAGTCACTTACATTTTTGCCCATTTTAATAGGTGAAGATGATTCCGAAATAAGTTTTTAACACCTTGACTTCACACACATTACATTTTAACAAAAAAACAATGATATAGCTCTATTTAAATGCGAAGTATTGCAATATTATGTTTGATTTCATTTCATATTTCATTGGACTTCAACAACACAGGTATTCATGCTATGCTTCATCATATAACGATTCCCATGGTTCCTACAAATTTCTTTTCGGCATATACATGAATATGTGTGTAGTGTATTCTCGTAGGCGATAAATGATTTTCATAGGTAAGTGTGATATCACCAAATATCGTCTTCCCATTGCCCATCGATTTCCATCGCCCAGTGTGATACCACTAAATAGGGCCATTTTCCGTCTTATTGAAGGCCTAAAGAAGAAGACCATATATAGCCTCTTGAACAAAGCTCCTGGATTATCTATTAGCCCACCTGCAATACTAAATAAACTATAGGATTTAAAAAAAAAAAAGAAAAGAAAAGAACGCACTCGCTAATAGACAAAAACTGAAACTCATAACATGCATTTCGCATTAACATTTCATTAAATCAAGGGACCGTTAACATAATACTGTTGCATATGTGCCAAGAATACTGACGTAAACATCTAAATATTCTTCTCCGGTCTCCATGGGTGATTTTATTACTTGGTTTTATAGCATCATTCATAGTTGATCAGTACTTCTTTGAAGAACCTGTATTCCAAGAAATGCTTGTTTCAAGAGACCCTTGGCGACCTCCACAAATTCTATCGTGGCTACCTCCGCTCTTCAACGATGGATACAATCTCGTTTACCATTTCCATGGATTTTCATGACTGACATGACCTTGAATGTCAAGAACGTTGCCAGTCTCTTCGAATTTCTATGGCCATAGCCCAGAAATGTGGGACTTTGGTTTGTTTCCCTATCTGCTGGTATATCTTGTTGTTCAATGCCACTTTATCTTTTTGCTAACGAACGTTAGTTTGTAAAACAAAAGAGAGAAAAGTACAATGCTTGTATTCATTTCAAACAACGCTTTAGATACAATTTGTCGTAGCTATATGCCAGGGACATTTTGCTAGTGGAAGAAACAGCAAAAATTTCCATGCAACCTTTCTTTCTGGTTTTCTCTGTTGCTAATTTCAGTCTATGCAGCACGCAAGCAAAACTCTAGAAATAATCTGTTTTCTTTATTCCCTCGAGGATCAAATTCTTTTAAAAGTCACGAATATCGCAAATTACCACATATAAGAAATATTGTTTTGAAGTTATTTTATGGATATTCGTGTGATGAAGACATTGAAACAAATCAGAAAAATCGAACTTTTTGTTACAGTATTTTGCATCGAAAGATAGAAAGTCTTTTTGAATCTTGATGTTTTCTTCCAAGCCAGAATCTACGTGTTGTTGTTTGGAAATTATGACAGAAGCAACCAAGGCCATGAAGCCAGCACATTAGAGGGCTATTATTTGAGTGTGTTCTCTTCTCTTCTCTGGCAGGTTTTTTCTATACGAGATTCAAACTCAATTCTTTTCAAGTAAAGGACCAACACGTTGTTTCATCCTCACGATTATGCTAGGAGGCCCTCCGAAGAGAGCGAGGAGTTCAAGTACTTCGAATGAAGAGATTGTGTCATCTATTATTGGATGATTATGAATAGGATCGAAACAACCGAGATAGTTTGCCCTATGGAGACCTGTGGTGATTTTAACAAAGTGTGGTCAATGATCTTTATCTAAAGTAAAGAGCCCTGTTATGTAATTTTCAATCATAAGAAACTATACTTAATCCACATAAATGAATTTTGGCGGAAATAAATACACTGTTTTGGTAAATTGTTAATATAACAAATACTTTGGAACAGCCATAAATTTTATACGATATTATGAATCTGGTATGTAAGGTATCTACTAATTGTAGGTTTTTTTGGCGAATGCATGTTGGCAATATTAGCTACCGCATCAGTGCTATCGAAGTATTTCATTTTAACTGTTCTTCAAAAATGCTTGATAAGCATATCTAGCTCTTTTAACATGGATGCGAAATTTACCAAGGTTTATAATTGAAATCTTGTAATTTTTTAAACCGATGGCAAACAAATAAGTATATATGATTTTCTTTAGTAAACATTATCACTGTTTATTGGTTAATGTAAATCAGAATGTTGTGAAACAGATGGGACAAAGGTTAGAGTTTTATTGCCATTCTTCGGAGCAGTCAACACATTGCAATAGATTTCTTAAGCAGATGAATGCAAATTTATCTTAATTGCGCAATTTTATGATAACTCACAGACATTGACGATAGCTGTATTTTGACTGTGAAGAGATTTCATACAAGTAAAATCTACTCTTAGAAATAGCTTTGTTACAAGACGGAAAGTATGAGATCCTTAATATATGACTGTTGTGTAGTAGTAGTATAAGGATGTCTTTAATTCTTTATTATTTTTAATGCAGAATTTTGCTATATATATATAGCAAAATTGCAACTAAATGTTCACAAGTCTGTTTTATGTCCGAAAGAGAAAAATGAGGAGGAAAATCACCTCAACCAGCTTGATACCGATTACCCTAAGTACTAGGAAAAAAATATAACTTCAGGTGAACTATTTTTGTCATTTATACAACTTACCTAAGATTAGAGTTAACACGTGTGTCCCGAGTTTTTGGAATTGTTCAAATTGACATATTTCCTCCTCCATACATGCATTTCAAATGTATTTTTAAACAAAATTGTTCTCTTTTTTAATATTTTTTCTGTTATTCGTTTATATTAGAAATATATATCTTTCCGATATGTATTACGGTATTGATAAGTTGATACATCATAATAACTGTGGTGGTTTATAACTTTAAGGAATTTCGTTTATCTTGTTTATAGATTTTATGTTATTATTATTTTTTTTCAAGACAAATTATTTTTGATTTAAAACATATTCATGTATAAACAAAGCCTATTTTTTTATATTTAATATAACAGGTATGTCAAAAATTTGACTTCATATAGATGTCTGGAGTTAATATTTTAAAACTATGGGAGTTCATGTACGATTTTATATTGACCACAAGGGATATACAGTTGACAGCACGGCTTGCTGCCGTTAGGTATTGCTTCATTATTAGTCCATAGATTTAATGTCGCCATTATAGAGTGCAGAGTTCTCTTGTAAATGCAGTCAATTTCTCCATAGTTTGTTTTCTTCGATTTATCGAAATGAGGGATGTGAAAGAACAGCCACCAGTTGTTCGTCAGGGAGGATTAGTAAAGAGGCATGCGTAGAAATGTTCGCTTCATCTTGCCATTGTCTCAGTGCTCATTGCATTGTATGTCTAATTTTTTTTTGATCAAAACCAGTAACTGTGGTACTTTACCATCTGCACTTCCTCCACAGATCAGACTCACTTTGACTTTTGAATCCCTCTTCCCAAATGAAAGTGAAGTTTCAGACTGAATCGGAGGTACTGTAGAAGAGCAGACGCATCCCACTAAACGATAAAGTCAATGTCTACAAGCGAAGTTTGGAGAGAAGCAAAAACTAACGAAATTATATCTCAACCATAAAAGAATAACTTTGTTTTTAATTTGATATATTTTCTTGAATTTAGAGCTACAAAGAAGAGTACTCGCCTATTGGAGGCATGTACTCTAACAATGGTCCTGCCAGGCACTGCAAACGCCAACGCTTGTGAAAACGCAGGTGTAAAGAACGCTCTTATAATTAAGTTAAGCCATGGTTCAATTTTCAGGAAAGTATAAATTTTTGAGTAGCATCTCATGAAAGTTCGGATTTGCGATTTCAAAAATATCGAAGTAAGACGTTCTAAATCTCGTCATTGACGCAATTATTTATATTTTGATATTGATTTTATGTTATTTTATTTTTTACTAGTTACGAACGTTTTTACACAGTCAATACTTTGAAATACAGCTGGCGAGGACTTGTGTGGTACATCACTGAGTGACCATACGACATCTGTTGATGTCCAATGAACAGATGGATGAATGAACGTAAGTGATATTTTAAGTTCCTTAAAAACCCTGAACCTTATACATTAGTAAACTTTAATAACTAAATCATCGCTATGTTTTTAAAAATTAACACCGTCTCCAATATTTTTAAATTTAAAAATGGATTGGTTCATCACTGATTACAACTATATTTGGTATTTGACAAACTTTCAGGAATTCGACGAAATGCGTATACAAAACTCTGTCAAGACATTTCTCATGAAGGAATCAAAGGGGGAGGATGAGAATGGGCGTTTTAATAATGATTATTTACTTCATTGAACTGAGAAACTAATTCTCAAAGTAAGTCACATCGTGGAGGATGGAAGGGGAAATGACGTCATAACCCTCTTAGAATGCTTCGAAAACTACAGACTTCTCCCAAATTCAGAAGTTTATTTAGCTGGAACTAAAAAAATTCTATTAAATTTAAATGAAAGAGATGCTCATCCTAAAGATATTCTTGTTTTTGAACAAGCATTTCAAAAGTCATTTGGTTTGACTTGAAAACTCGTTTCTTACTCAGTTCTTCAAAAAAGTAATTGGAATTTCTAGCTGATGGACAATGAAAAAACCAGCAAGTAAACCTAATTACTGCACTTCCAGGAGATGACTTGCTATTATTATCTCCAGTATTTTATTAGTGTAATACTGTATGTAAATGACCATTGTATGGCTTCACAAGACAAAAATCCGTGGCCAGGAACTGGTTCTCTTAATCTTAAAAGAAGAGATAAATCCTTGGTTGAGGACAAATTCATGTGAATTTTCCCTGTACGCATTTTTAGCTTCAGCTTTCTGTGGCAACGAGTACATTTTGCTATTTTTGGAAAACAGCCGACAAATTTCTCAGCGCTGGTGTGCTGATGTAAAGAGAAAAGGTTCCGAATTTCTCTGGAATAAATTTAATTCGGAAAGGTCATCATGTGATTGGTCTCCCTGCCATTTTGGAGAATGACTTCATTTATAAGCGCCGGATACGTATGAAAAAACTCCCAGAAATAGAACGAGTACATCATATGTAATCATAGCACCTAAATGTTGTGTTTAGAATAGGAAAGTTTCCGTCCCTTGCTTTTGTAGTTCTTATGTTTGTGAAGCGCTTAGCGACGGCTAATTTTAAATGCGGCTCGAACTCGGCGGCGTATCGCTAATTAATAACATTGGAAATGTTATATAACTCAAGGATGCAACGTGCCGTCTTTTGATAATAACAGTGCGCTCAACGAACAAGCCATGGTTTAACATTTGAGGGCTCGTCTGCCCTCAACTCTTGTCAACTCACTTTCAACCCCGCCCTCTTGTAGGCGTGGCCTTTTTTCATAAAAAAAAGACTCTGGGGGACAGCGAGTATTTGTGGTTACAAAGCGCATATCCTTAGTTGAAGAAGCTAGAACAATTAGACTCGTTTTGTGAGAGATGATTTTCATGGCTGGGTGGGACTCTACTGCCACTTGCCTTGCTTATTTCAGAACAGAGGTAACAAAAGCCATGTTTACATTCCAGATCAGAGTATTTGGTTTTCTGTTTACCTTCTGTTCCGATTAGTACCATCTCTTCGTATCCATATCCTTATTTTCCTAAATTTTCTCTCTTACCAAAGACTGGAAGCAAAGCCAATACAGTTAGACCCTTTTCGAGTTAAACTTATAAAGTATACTGTAAAAATCTACGAAGCTTAAATTCAGAATTATTCATTTTTATCCCCAATCTTGAAAAAGGCAGGTCCCCTTTCTGACCAAAAATCCAACTATCAGCTTCCTCACCCGTCCATTCCCGTCAGAATTCTTTCCATTTATAAAGCGATATCTGTTGTTATGTTATACTCTGGCATCGTATGCATCGGAAATTGTTAAAAATGAAATCATAATTTTTTTGACCTGAGATGGCTCAAACTTTTCTTATCTCGCTCTGTCTCATTTCTGGTTTTTCTATTCATTTATCGAACTTAAAAATATCACTTGAAACTTTCAGATTTCTTTTCCTGAATTCCCAACATTCGACAATTTATATTCTCCAATTCGTCGTTCAATTTTTTCTTTGCTTTTAATAGTCCTCATTATTGCTTTTTAACACTAGCGTAGGCTCACGAACTGTCGTATCCAAATAGTATATGTAACCTTTACATTTTCCTTGTATGTTTTTCGAATAGTAAGGTCATGTCTTCATTCAACTATATAGCTTGGGCATAGCTCACCTCACCATTACCTCGAATTCATCGAGCGAAATATCTGTAATATCGTGCTTTGATTCCTGTTCAGGGTTGTATATTCTCATGCCACCCTGAACAGGAATCAAAGCATGATATTACATAATGGAAATCCTTAATCAGTGCGTATAACACATCAGAACTAAATTTATCTTCAGCAACCACCTAATGGAACTGAGAAACACAAAAAAGCGTGTCGGACGGATAACAATGCGCTATTGTCCAGTTTGTTTTAAGGCTAACGACTTGTGAACTGTTCATATTCTACAGTAAGTCGGACTGTATTCGTTTATTTTGGATTGATTATTTTTGTAAGATTTAGTTGCCAGCTGTCTCTCACGATGCCCTAAGTCTAATTACTTGCGAAATCTGTCGGATTTTATTAAAGAAATATTTTATTTGAGTAAGAAAAACATGGTTAATTCTTTTTGCTCCTCTGTGTGCTTGTTTCTTATCTGTAATTGGACTAGAGTTTTCGCTGTTGCGATTCCGACACTTATCCTGAACACGTGACGTTCGTGCATGTTACACAAATTATTCTTTCGAAAAAAAAAGAGTAATACATCAGCCCTTTGAATGTGACATGCAGAAGTGTAAACCTGACCTCATGTTTTAAATGGCAGTTGTTATTGTTCTGGTCGATGATTACTGAGAGGTTTTCAGGTACTGTAGAATTTGATTAACCTTGGAAATGAATGGCACTTCAGCGTTTAGTCTCACCCTGCCCTATTGACTCCTCCTCTTCCTACAGCGCCTAGTCCTGCTTACCAAAAATGGCTAGCCAGGCACTCCTCATTCGTTTTCTTGACTCAAGAGAGCCGGATTTCTTACACATTTAAAGTCCGAGAATAGGTTTGAATTGTTTTGCTTCGAAGACCGCTATTCATTCTGTACAACTTGGATATCGAATTTGATAAACTTTATTCTTTTGGTTCCGATGCTTTGTCTCCATTCGTTTCCAAAACTTGCACCTAAGAGCCAATCCTGATCTTATGTCGTTTTTATGTTGTTTTCCGCTAGCATTCAGTAGTACCCTTTTCTTGGATATGATATTGCTGAATACTGCTAGTATTCAGCAGTATCATATCCAAGAAAACGGTAGACATGTTTAATTATTGAGTCGCTGATCTCACTTCAGTCTTTTCTAGAGCATACGGAGAAACTCCACTACTCAACCTTTTGCATTATCTTGAAATCTCATCTAGTCAGTAAACGTTATGTATTTCACTGCAGATCATCCTCTTTCTGCCAATCAACTTGGAACACTCTTGAAAATCAGTAAATAAATATATTTTTAGTGATGTTTTGCTGCTTTTGACATGGCATACTAATACCCTCCTTATACAATCCAACCTATATTTTCCCTCTTGTGTTTCCGAATTTGGAGTGTAATTAACTTTTCACGAGTTGCCTGTGAGAACGAACGATTTTCTCCTCCAACGTCTCTACTATTGTTGCATCAATACACATTACGACTGTGCTTTTGTGTACTCTTTTCTTTCCTACCGTATTTATCATACTCTTCTTTCAATTTAACTTTACCGAAGAGGACAATACTTGTCATTTTTCCTGGCTTCAGAAGTTTTGCAATGCACAAACACGATTAATTAAATCTATGAAGAGCTTCTAATCGCCATGTTCTTCTGCAGGGAATGATTACTTAGTTGATTTCAGTCACTTTAAAATTCTTCTCATAAAATTCTTCTCATCCCCATGATCTCTCCACACGATCATATATATTTAATAAAATCCAATTTCTTCGAAACAAGAAGAAATTTATATTGCACAAACAAAATCTTGGTATAAGCATATCATATCGATAGTGCTCTTAAGATACAGAAAGCTCGGCTTTCTAGGCGTTACTGCTCACCTGAATAAGTGGTTTCCATGATCTTGGATGCCTCAGCTGTATTTCTAACCAAACTATTAGGTCATCTTAACAAGACTTATCCTTTTCAAAACGATTCCCCCCCCCCTACAGTTAAAAGCTGGTTAAAATCAGCTTTTAACCAAGAGGAAGAATCTATCAATTAAAGAAAGAATCCATTGTCACATAGCTTAAGTCATAAAAATAAACATTAACTGATATCGCTAATTCAAGGTCAAAAATACGCGAAATTCTTACATACTTTAAACTACACAGCGAAGATAATTTTGATCTGCAGCATTGAGACCGTCGTCCTGCTTATTGGAGGCCTGAAAGGCTTTAAAAGAACACCACGTTTAGTCTCTTGAGAAGGGTTTCCGAATTGTCCGACTCTTATCCCTCACGCTTCTAATGCGTGATAAAAAATGGGCGGGATCAGCACAAACATTACACCAACCGCATGAGAACAGAATTCTTCAGTTCTAAATGGTAAGATAGCATGCTATTGACTTCTAAACCTAAATTTCTATTCAGTAACACTGAAAATTATCGCAACTCTGACAAATAACCAACTTCCTACTGTACAAAGCATAATATTAATCCATGATAAACTTCACTGGAACTCTACACTTACTTCATGAGCTTTCCGAAGCGTTATGCACAAAAGAAACGTCACTACAAACATACTTCACTTTTCCTCACTGCTATTCGCTTCAAGTCGTTTTTAAATTGGCGCGCGCACTACATCTTAGTAGCTGCGCATGCGCAACACTGTCGAAACAGTTTGCGCATCATAATGAAGAAAAGGGAAAGGAAGAAGAAGAAGACGGAAATTCCTGGAGATCAAAAGGAACACGCCGCGTGAATACGACACAGGAATGAGATTGATTAACGGTTCCAATCTACCTCACAGAAGCCGCAGTTCTGCTCTGCGACTGTTCTGATGCGATACTTCCAAGGTCATTCCTTAGCTGAATTGAAATCTAAATTCTGTCGTTCTTCTCAAAACATGTGAAAACGCACGAGAAACAACTGGTCACTGTCAATTAGTAGTCTAACTTCGGCTCGTCCTACTAACTCATACCCCCCCCCCTCCTCTTCATTCACTCCTGCTGTGTGTGCCCTATATATATTATTGTCAGCGTTTATTCCAGAAGGCTTAACTCCTCTATAACAAGCCTTCTCTCATCAGTATGCCACTGAAACCACAACCTACACTTGTTAAGGCATAAACTGACAAGTTTTTCTAACTCTCACCCGAAACACGTGGGTGAATGTAAACAATGAAATAAAATAAAAGAACGAAACCTGCTTGCTCGTTTCAGCGATGGCATTGGAAAGCCTGCGAGATATTTCTACGACAGATTCAATGCTTGATGACGAGGGTTTTTCTATGGGTAATGCGTGCAGCTTAAGTCTACGGTTTTGTTGTAAAAAGAGGATTGAAACGATCCCATTTATGAATTTCATTTGTTAACCATAAGCCAGCAGATCATTTAATTCTATTACTGTTTCAGTTGTCTCTTATTATGATCGTTATTTGTATTTTATATGCTCGCCATTGAGTTTGACATCAGAAAATAGTCGAACTTCGTTTTTAATAAGTTATTAATAACGAGACAGGGGCGAACTGGACGAAAAAAAAAAGTACCATCATAAACATGTAGCTGGATTAAATTGCGAGTAGTTTCACTTTCCGAACGCTTTAGTCTGTTAGGCGTTGTCATAGAAACTGTCCATGGACAACATTTAAATCACCTCTTAGTTGCTTTCTGTGAGGGTATTTAAATTTTCTGCACATCCGAAAGCGAATTAGCACTGCGGCACCTTCTCTATAACCCGTACTCACGCAACATTATCGATGTCTGAGTGTTCTTAGGTGAAGCACATAATTCACCAGACAACACCTATATAACATCCGCTACTTGTCGCCAGAGGCGCGCTAATTTTAAAAACTCGTCCCGGAGCCAACCCTTGTAAAAAGGATCGTGGAAACACGTGGAAGTCACGTGTGTGCGGAATGTGTCCTTGCTGGCAGCGGTGTTCGGCGTCGCCCTTCTTGGCGTCTGCACGGTGTGCACCCGCTATGTTGACGAACGCGGCGGAACTCAAACTGATATCATCTCGTCTCGAGAGTAAATTAGAACCTTGGGATGCCATTTTTGGACTGGAGAATATGTCCATGGTTAGCTTGCCTGGTGACCGATCTAACGTTGTGTAAGTCATTTTGATGCCTCTTTCGTAATCCTCCGGCGTAAGTTGGGGACGTGTTGGGGAGTATCGAAGGGTGTCTGAGCACCTCGACGTAGCTGATATGGTCCGGAGGTGGAAGGGTTCTTTAGAATATCAAGTATCATTATTACTTTCCATTTCTTTATTCACCTGCCTTCTACTTGCAGGTTTGTTCCTCCTTTTCGAGAAATATTTTCCCGCATCGGTGACGCATTCGTCGAGACAGAGTGAGAACTGCAAAATAACAAGATGTTTCTTTCTGTCCATCGTGCTGTAATGTAGTTTGGTCTCTATAGACGTCTTTTATGAAAAACTAATGCATTTTAATTTAGGGTTCACTTCTTGTAGGTATGGCTAACTTTTTTCTGATTTTCACCGCAAGGTGGCGTGCGATCTCTTAGAATCTGAAAGTGCTCAGCACCCATTCTCTAACACAATGTCAACATATTCAAGATTCCAAGGATGGGTGGGAACCGAGGCACTTACACTTTTTTTTTTTTTTTCGTGCGTGTGTGTATGCGTTGAACAGCACATAATTGCTAGGTGCGGTTAAGGGGCCCACCGTCTACCGAGAGTGAAAAAAAGAGTTACAGTCTCCCTCTTGGATCCTACCTTGGTCTATTGTTTTGTGAGAATTAGTTTTTTATAGCGAATACCGTTATGAAGTGTAGTAGTGGTTACGTTATTACAAAATAACTTTTTTTTTTAATCTCCTTTGATGTGTATGTGTGCGCGCGCGCGCGTACATTTAATAAATATGAAATGGCATCATTAAATATATTATTTGTTAACATCATATTGCACATAAACTTAACTTCTTAACAGAATTGTCCAAATCACTTTCATCTTTTTTCTTTTATTTAATTTTGATGATCAGAAGTATTTTTAGCTCCGAATTAAATATCTAATATTAGAACGAAACGTCTTTTGTGAACAATAAAAAAAATGCATTACTTATCATGCTATTTCAGACACTCCTCCCTATTTTCACACTCCACCCCTCTTTTCTATCTTCATATTTTTTATCTTCTTTGTCTCACTCATTTTTTTTTTTTTCGTCTCTAAATCCTCAGAATCCTTCGACCAAAGCACCATACATGGTAGACTCTCATACTAGGATCCGTTGATCCGATGTCAAGGTCATGCGTGATGTCCTCTGATCATCTCTACCCTGCTTTCCAACTCGTTGTCGCACGGTGAAACATAACCTTTCACGGAACGTGACTGGTGTTGCTACCTTGCACGCGAATAAATAATGTACTTTCTCTCTCAGTATATTTCACCTGTGATAGCTATTTTTTATTACTGTGAGAAAGACTGGAAGTTGGATACTGCACGTATTTGTTAGGTTAGTGATGACAAAAGTCACGCTCCTAACACGCCTACCACAACAGCATATGTTCCTACTGGAGTTTGTTTTTGTTGATGTAATAATAGAAATGTTATTCAGTAGTGCGTTTTACTTTTAGACTTTTAGAATGTAACAGTTGTTTCTTTGCATCCACTTCCATGCAGTAATACTTAAGGATATTCTATTGATAGTATGGATGAAGGGAGAAGTGTCGCTATAAGTTGCGCAAGAGTTTGCTGATAAGAATGAACATTTATGTCTTTAGACTCTAGAAGGAGTTATGTCGCCTGGTGTAAAGCAGATTAATAATAATAATAATTGCTATTATTATATCACACTCACAAGTACGTAAATAGATGAAATCGAATAATGATTATCCAAATATTTTCATCTGACGCGTCTTCTTTTCCCCTCAGCCTATTCCCATTCACTGCTGGACTGAGGCCTCCTCCATAAATTTCGAATTGTTTCTGCCCTTAACTAATGCCCACCATTTTATTTCAGACATTTGTGGCTATATTTTGTTCTTTGGCGACCTTTTCTTCTCTTGGTATTTGCTCAGTCCTTAATCATCTTTCATCTATTAATCTACTGGCATGGCCAGTCCATCTCCATTTACATGCTTTACAATACTTTACAATATCTTCAGCTCTAGTTATCTAATTCTATCCTCTCTTTTTATTATGTAGAGTTCTTCTCTCTCTCTCTAAGGCTATTTAGATCACAAGCAATCTGTCTTCCTGTTTTTTAGTCGTTGCTGACTTCTGTAGTTTACACTGGAATAATGCACGTATTAAATAGTCTTCTTTTTAAACATAAGGGCAAATCTCCTAAGATATAATATTTATGTAGCTAGAATATTTTGCTTTCAACTTTGATTCTTCTTTTTATTTCTTTATTTTGCTTTTCCTTAATGTGCGGAATTAGCAGATTAAGGAAATTCTTGCTTTCTCTTTCAAGGTCATTTTTAGCATTTTATAAGCGTTTTCTTTCTTTATTACTATTTGTTTTTTTTATTTTTGTTAAGATTACAACGCCATCTGCAAAATGTAAATAATTTAGATTTTTTTATTGATATTAACGCTATTACTGTGATGTCAAATTAGGAAGGAGTCGACGGAAATATCTAAACTTCTATATCATTCTCATGTATCATAGTTATTATGCTTATATTAATCTTTTTATAATCAGATTATTCTGGATATCTCGCTCCTTAATATTGTCCTGATTTTATATTCATGTAACAGTAATTCATTAAGATCCGCAATGTTTTATTAATTTGTATGGTGATTTTCGATCTTTATTAAATCAACCTCCTTGCTGAATTGACTTCTTGCACATAGTAGCTGCTCAGCTTATTACATGCATCAGAGAAGAACGGTGGACCAAAGATGGAAGGCCCAGAAATTCATCCAAGATTTTCTGCATGAGGTAACAATAGTATTTTATTCTAGTAACATGTGTGACTGGGTTGACATGTCGAAAACCGGCAGGATAATTGTCACTGACAAACGATCGGGGGTACCATGCATATCAACGATAGCGGAAAAAAAAAGAAGTAGTTGATTTTAATACACCGATTTGTAGGGTTTAGTTAGTTCTGGAACCAAGTGAAAGCTTAAAAAACCCATCAATTTCGAATATTGCTGATACCATCTAATAGTAGAGTTCGCTGCCAGGACATTACCAAAATGCGACGGTTAATCTGTTCAAATATTCTGGCATTTGTTGAATAGGTGCAACATTATAGGTCTATTGCTTCACGTGGTTTTCTTCTAAGCTTAGCAATAGACCCAACTCACATCGTTAGGCTTCTGTTAAGAAAGGTTTAGTCTTTCCTAAGAGATTTTCTTAAAGTTATCCTGCAGTAGTCTCCTATCTCAGTTATCTTGTTACACTAACATAATGTCTTCATAAAGTTTTTGTAGAGTATTGAGATCCTGTTACGATTTAAAAAAAAAAAACTTCATTGTAGGTGTAGGTCACGCTGCTTTTAAATTATCTACGACCTTATCGCTGTAAGATGTTTTTCCTCTTTTCAGAAAATCAACCGCATAATATTCCTGTCTGACTGCTTTTTGATGATACCACAAACTGCACTATCCCGAGTTTCAGATATGTCAAAGCCCAATAAATAAATAAATTATGAGCAAGCGTATGTGTAATGGTAACAGTCTTTCTACAGGTTGCAATTCACTGGTTGTGTAGTATGATACATTCTTGTAAAGCATTAGAAATGGAGCTTCATTCTTCCGAATTGGAGTCTTATCAATTGAAGAATTCTCTGTTCATTGTGGAACATTTAGTATTCTTTATTTCGTCATCTTTGCTTCTGTACTATTAATAATTTGTTTTTTTTTTTTTGGAAACAAGTTATTCCTGTATAGAACACTTTCAATGAACATCAGCTTGCGAACTACGAACGTGGACTCTGACATCTGTTCAGTGCTTTTGTGTCCATCTTCTGAAGACACATTTCCTTGGATATGGCAGATCGTGATTTATAGGAACTTACAAAAGTTTCAAAATTACAGAGAAAGACAAAAGTGGTGATTAGGGCAAGGGGATTTCAGCGTATTTGGTATAGAGATGATAACTCACAGTGCGTGCATATGTCCTGGAAGAGGAGAAAGAGCGGCTTAGTATCGGGTGTTAGCAGATAGCATACATGCCTAAAATAGACTGTAATAATAGCGAAAACTGATAGTGATTTCATATTTAAAAAAGGTCCTACTTATTTGATTTTGTCTTAAACAATGAAGATATTCACTTTTTATTTATTTATTTTTTTATAAAAACTAGTCAGAGGTCTTGCTTTGCTTTCTGCATCCTAGTAAAATAATTTTGCTACATTCGATTAAAATAAAGCGAATGATTATTCAATATCATATTGGCGACTTCGCTTTTTAAAGACTACGTTTCGACCACTTACATTCATTGATTCGTCAGAGACTTTAACAAGCGCTCACAGCCTTCCAAGTAGCATTGGATTTCCTAACCATAATACGAGGATAAGGCGATTACCCCTATGCTTTTAAGTATTCTTGTCTGCAAATTGCGTGTGTTCTACAGGCTGGTTTGCCTGTTCTGAGGGAGGAAAAACCCGAGTTTTCGGGGGAAAAAAGCCCTCTACCTTCGTATGAGACCGGCTAACTTACCTTTAGTTCGAAAGAAACCACGACACTGACGGGAATCGAACCCAGGTCTTGCATATCTTCGTCTATACTGACTGAGCTGCGGAGGCTCTATTTTGACCACTTACACAGAGAATGAATTCACATTTTCGAGATGCAACTTTATTTTCAGCTTGCAGGCATATCACCCCCCTCCCCCCAGTATACTGCCGGCTATGTTTAGGACATGCGCGAATGAAAGTTCTAATAATATCGTAGTTGTTTTTTGAGAGTATAATTGAAGACCCTTAGCGATCAAATAGTACGATATATTTGAGAGAAGTCCTTGAAATCTTCGCATGGCCTTTTACGGTAAAAGCAGAATAATTTCAGCTGTCAGATGAAAGCGAAGGGACAATTTTTTTTCTTTCTCTTAGTTGTACCGCACTCAGTTACTCAACACACTTCACATCGCATAAACATCGATTATTTTTAAATATTATCCTTGACATAGCCTTAAAGATACATATTTTCAACGCTGCCAGCAATACTCGCACGTTATAATTATTGACAATTACCATTAAAACCATTCTTCAAAACCAACAACACGCTCTGGAATCTTAATTGCGAAGCTCTTATGATTACAAATTCTTATCCGAGATAATTGGCGTTTTGAGTGGACTTTTTACACACATTCCCTAATCCAGAATGCACAGTTATAGCTTTATCAAGGACGGTTTAGACAGATATCAAATCTGTTGGACATTTTAAGGCCGATTAAAACAATTCAAAGCATTTTTGTATTGTTTTACTATTATTCTGCTCCGAGAATTTACCACTTAATAAAACAGTAATGGATTACTTTTATACCTAAAGTGCGTTGTAAATTTTTATTTCCAAATGGAACAAGGGCACATGAAAGTAAAAATTCAGTCCACCATTTTTGGCAGCTCCGAGTCGACCTTCAGATCCGATCAGGTAGGTGGTGGGCCTTTTAAATCTCCGGGTGAGGAACGCCACATTCCACGCTGACATAGGCGGAGTTATACCGTTAGTTGAGAGAGCATTTATAATCCTGTCGACGCGAGTTTGATAATCGCAGAAGAAAAAGCGAACGAACAATCGAAAAGGATACACTTTGGCGCGCTGACAAATGACATGACAGCAAAGAAACAGATGGGATCTGTAGTGTGGGGTTTTGTTTAATGTGAACTGACAGAAATTTGGTGGTACCCAAACCAGAAGTGAAATCATGCTCCTGAGATGTTACGCTAAAATGAAGCCATCTTATATGAATGTGTATGAGCACGTGTTAGTTTTCACCAGAACTGCTTCCTTCATGAAATCTAATTCAGTCATTTTGAAATAGTTGAATTGTGACATTTCATATAAATCTAAACTGCGTTTTAAGTAATATTTCGCCCATAATTTAATAGTATTTTTAAAGGAATGTGTTGTAGAAATGTGCAGATAAAATTGGGTAAATTATATTGACGTAGTACAAAGTTGTCTTTACGAAATCCTAAACGTGCGAATCTTTTGAAAGTTTAAAGCATGCCTGTGTGAACATGATGGATAACAGAATGGGTTAGAAAAACCATAAGTGATGCAACTAATGGATAGCTGTTTTATTTATCATATCTTGTCGCAAGTAATTGGTAGTTGATTTTATTTTTCCTTTCTTGTCGCAACTAATTTATAGTTATTTTTATGCATCCTTTTCCGGGTTGAAACGGTGTCCTCCCCATCCTTTAGTAAAAATCAGTCGCTAATTTTAACCGTTTTTGTTTCTTTGTCAAATAATATATTAATTACTTTAACGCCTCTTTTTATCAAAGATTATTTCCGCTAGTTTTTGCTTGGAAATTAGAAATAAAAAAAAAAAAAGCAATGCCACTTGTTTAACAAGTTGACATACATTTTTTTTCTTGTCCCCAAAGCATAAAAGGAAGCATAAAATCAATTTTGACTGTTTAATATGGGAGGGGAGTATATTTCCAAAATTTAATTTCAGAAACTTAATAATTCCTACTCTATATCGATTTCCCGTACGATATTTGCAGAATATCGACGCTTGTTGCTTACCCTATTCATTCCATTTTAGTTTTGGTTATTATTAACTAGTACTCTCGAGTGCTAGTTAATAATAACCAATTTTTTTTTTCTCTTTCAGAAAGTGAGTTTTCATGTCGTAAAACAAGCAAACTGGCTAGAAGAACACACGCAATATTTAGATATACGAGATCACGGGAATAAGAATTAACTACCCTATTCGGTCAGGTTTGATCTTGTATGGTGTAGGTCTACACATAGGAAGGAAGTTGTATTTTGATAACAAATAGTATTCACTTGTATACGTTTTTGATGAGTTTTGAATAATTAATCGTTGAAATTTAAAGACTGCGGTGACCTGCTGTTATACGCATCAGTCATCCTTAAACGCTGTCCCAGCTTTTCCAGGATTTCCTCATTCCGAAAGAAAAAGTATCGTAGCCTGTCATATCCATTACTATTCTATCTCATGTTGCCAATTAAAAAAAAAAAAACCACTCATATAAGTTTTTTTTTTGGTATTTAAATTTTCAGATAAATTTATTTGTTGTTTTATTTCAGTAATTATTGAAATGCTAATATGGTTAAATTGTTCTTGTGGTTATAAGGATTTGATTTTTTTTTCTTTGAAATTTTTATGATTTTATGATTTTTAAAATGATTTAAGTTGCAATATTTCTAATTTTAAACAAAATCAAAATTTTAGGAAATACTTAGGCCTTGCAATGTGATATTTCACATATAATCTCCTATCACGGAATGACACTCTTTTATCCATGGATAACACATCTTTTATCCACCGTATAAAGATTGCCCCCTCCCATTCTGCTAACTACATCATTATGACTATTTTAATTATTCAATAAAAAAGGAAATATTCTATAATATGATTATAGAATAGATTCGATAGAATATATCGAATCTATTACGATTATAGAAAAAAATTGCAGGCTGTAGGGAATTCGGTTAAAAAGCAGTCAATATATAAATGTTATAAAAATACATACTGAGGACAATTTAAAATTTACTGTCGCATTCCTTTGCTTTTAATCCTTGCAGATGTTCATTTTCATTGCATTTCACTGATTTGGCTGAATAAAGTGCTTCTGTATTCGCGAAGTATCAAATACTTCACGAATTCAGAAGTCCTGTATCCACATATCCTATTATAATAAAGATTAATCTATTTGCCTGTTTTGGCTCACGAATACGTGCTAGGAAAGGGGGGGGGTAATTAATTACAATAAATCTAGCCATCATATTTTAATTGTGAATGAACCTGTTTCAGAACCACCCAGCCCTTTAAAAAAAACATCGCTTATTCAGTCATTTTATCCTTTTAAGCAACTAAAAAAATATCTTCGCAATCATTCCGAGTGTTGCATCAGTCTGCTTTATTGTAGCATTCGATGAAATTTGTTTCATCACTCATTCAAAACAAAACAAAGATTTTCCTTGGACTGGAGTCAGGACATGAAAAAATATCAATAACATCTTAGCAGCCCAAGCATTGTCCTGATAAAAAGAATCAAGTAATTATCAAGTCACGATCCTGTAGATAAACAGCTACAGAGGTTTATTTTCTTTTATAACTGTCGAATAAAAGAACATGAAAACGTAATTGAAATTTAAAAGGGAAAAGAAATGAAATTTTGCTTTCTTTACATCTCGCTAAGATACGTGAAAAAAATATTAATCTTCTCGTTGGACTTACTTTATAACCAAGTTTTTTTTTCCTTCCGTTTCGAAAAATATAACAATAACATGCAATAACTTTAAATGTCAACAGTGCCCTAGTCTTGCAACTTATTATCAGAAATGACGTAATAATCGGAGCATGTAACTTAATCCTCTTTCAAGGATATGCACGCCTAAAGTAAGAAAAATAACAACAAATGAACCAAGTGAGAGATTGACAATCTGTCATTGTTCGCTTTATTTGTTTATAAGGCATCATGGTAGCAATGCGTCCTATTGATGGAATCTTTAAAACAGAAATGCTGTCTGAGTATTCAACGAAATTGATCTGCTCTGTTTCTCTTCTTTCGATAAAGACCCTAGTCATCATTTGCAGCTAAAGGAAAGGAGATGTCCACACTGCATGTAGGTTTATTTTCTTATTATACTGGAGTGTGAAGGAATCTTGAAAACTGTTTGGATATTTCAGGATTCCTGAAGGGCGAAATTTTACTTAACCTTTACATTAGTAATTTAAATGTAGACGAAGTAGGAAAGAGAAGAGGAAACACAGCAGTGAACAGCTCCTATTCACCCTAGAAAGAAACACATAAAAAAAAATTACGCTCTTATTTATGACGATCTACTTCTAGTGACTTATAAATACGTTTTAAGACCCAGTTTCGGGTTCTGTACAATATTTTTGTGAACTGCGAAGACACGTCGCAATTAAGACATTTACTGATGACACAATACCAACCTTCGGTGAATAGATGAGCACGATATCTGACTATAATGCATGTCATGACATGGCCAGTCAGGAACTGGTTTACTAATAACATGCTGACAATCAAAACTACCGGAACTAAATATGTCGTCAGCGTTTCAAAAGAATATCAGAAGAACACCGAAAATAAACTATCTGCGTGCGTGCGTGCAACTGCTGCAAGGCGAAAAAAAAAAATGAAGTATAACGACAACAACAAATCCTTAGACTCCAATCCTAACCTAATTGGAAACACCTTACACGGACATGTGTGCGGAGCGTGTAAGATGTATTTTCCACTTTTGCTAAAATCAGAAAAGCGATTGCAAATATTGGTTGCTTGTAATCAAGATAATTTCCTACGGAACTAGTGACAGAATACTAAACACAATGTTCAACCTCAAAAGGGGTAACGTATAGCAAATCCAGACCTAAAAAAAGCTTTAAAATAGACTGTCCAATACAACGACATCGAACTCGGTTCCAATAATAAATGAAATGTTATTAAACTGTTGATAACATCAGACAGACAGAGAGAGAGAGAGAGAGAGAGTGTGTGTATAGGGTTGTTATTTCAGTTCTAGCATCATTCTCAACATTAAGTCTTCAGCGGCTAAACTGCATTCGCTGAAAGTAGTTGTGAATTAACTTTTTTTTTCTTGAAACGTGACAGGTCAGAAACCGAGGCAGTTTTATATCTTTCTTTTACGTATAGAGCACCATAGCTTAATCCCTTTTCCTTGTTGTCTAGTACCTCTCTCTCTCTCTCTCTAATTGCAAAAATAAACTTTAATATGGAGGATATCATAAAAATACTTGTTTGAACATAAAGAATACAAAAATATTGATGTGTCATCTAGAAACTTTATTGCGTTAATTAACAATTTTACCAAAAAAAAAAAAAGTTTATTTTTGAGTCTAAAAGTGATAAATCGTAATTCCTTATAAATACCTATAGATTTATTTTTATTTTTAAAAATAATGACCTCTCTGATAATTTGGATTTTTGCTAGTACGCGAGCTTTTACAGTATTTTTTTTAATGTAAATCCCACCATCGAAAGGTTAAAAAATTATAAGGCGCCAGTAGGTTTGATCTCTAGATCAGGACTTCCTAACTATCTAAAACTAGATAACTAGTAGACTTTGTTCTAAAGTTCAAACGTGGGATTTTTTTAAACCACTTCGAGCCCCTAACGAGGAAGGTGGTGATCTCACACTGGACGATGAAAATCTTCCGTGACCTAAACGGCATTCACAGACATCTAATTGCAAATAGCTAGAAAACCCTACTCTACAGAAGTGGAATATTTTTGCACGCCATTTCAGGTCTCTATCTCACAATGGACGATGAAAATCATCTGTCGCTGAAAGGCATCCACAAACTTCCACGCCACAGTGTGATTTGGATGCACACTTTAAGGTGGGAGAGCAGTTGGTTGTGGTACGTTGTTCGGGAGTAACTAAGGTTATGCGGAAATATACCGTGCCTGTAAATTGCGTCTTTTCTTTTCGTTATGAAAAATCAGTGTCTGGGAGGAAAACCCTGCATCTCCGCAGTTAACTCACTTTCAGATGAAAAAAAAAAAAAAAAAAACCTCTTATAAAGGTTCCTCGTGTCCTAGTCAGGAATCGAACCGAAGTCTTTTCCAGCTAAGGACATAGATACCGAGGTTCTGGTTAAAGCACGGAAGACGCTGTCAATCCAGCCAACTAGGCTGACAGCTAGTAACTGTTATCGGTTTATAAAGGTTAAACTTTCCTCATCTGTGAGTTAATTATTGGAAAACTTCCTGATCAAGGTTGCATGGAGGAAGAGCAGATGCCTAGGATGCTACACCACTTCCTTTATTATTAATAACTCGAAAATTTATTGGTTTTCTTGGTAGAAAATACAAATAACAAAATACAACTATTGCAAAAATGTCTGGTCTCCTTTCTTCCTAATAAATAAATAAATCTTGGCTACGCCCCTGTCCTGAGGTACTACATTTTAAAAGTAAAAGAAAAAAACCGCCCTGATATGGAGACAGTTCAGTTTGAACGGGTTATTGCCTGTTTCATCAGTCGCCATGTAATATAAACAGATAGTTATGTTTTGTTTTGCTTGATCAGATAAAAACATCAACTAAGGTATTTCATAAGCATGCTATTTTATATTATTTTATTTTTTTTTAAGAAACTGGTTTCTTAAAAAAAAGAAACTGAGCAAATCCGTCGAATTTTTGGGCGTTACGGACTTGCACGCATTACGAAGTGAATATCATGTTCGATAATTTTTCCAATGTTTATAATAAATGTTGATGTTCTTTAGGTATATAATTATTTATTTCAATATTTAGAAACATTGTATTCATTATTGGTTTTCATCTTTTTTTATTCTTGACGAGTGATCTTGTTATCGTTTCTAATCAAGAAGAGTGTCTGAAAATGCGAAATGAGAGACCACCAGTTTTTAAAACTGACTTCCCGTTTCATCTTAATAACAAGTAAGTATTATGGACAACCAAGTAAAGATTCAAGAAGATCGATATACATATTTCTGATATCTAGAGAAATCATTTTCTCTAGATATCAGAAATTTGATATCTAGAGATTTCTCTAGATATCAGAAATTTTAAGTCCAAGAGTATCACACACACACGTTTTTGTATTTTGCCACTGGTAATCCGATAGAAGTCGGTAGGTTCTATGCCCCAAGCCACTAAAACTACCAGACGGAACAGTGATAACTTTAAAGGAAAAATCACTCGTTCTTATATTTAAAAAAGACCACTTAAAGTGTATGGTGAAGTGTACAAATGTTAGAGATGGTAAAATTTAGCCTCTGTAACAGCATTTTTTTTCAACTCAGAACAAAAATACCTTTTTAGCATTTATATAATTTTTATAAATTTTTTACTTCTCTGAAGTTAAAATTCTTTTGAATATCTTCGTCCATTAATCTATCCAGACAGGTTTTAATAATGCATTAATATTAGCAATCTAACTTTCGTTTCTTCTGTTTATTACTTGCAGTTCCTTCACAAAGGAAGCACAAAAGAATGAATATGTGTGTGTGTGTGTGGTGTTGAGTCTTCGAAGAAAGCTGGGAGGGGGGGATAGAAACTGCTGGACAGGAAGACTGCAAGCTGGATTTCTTGAAGGTCCACGCATAGCACTACTGAGAACTCTTTGTATAGTAACTTAATGAACTCACTCCATGGCTATTTTTGATATCGGCAATGCTTCGCGATAGCATGTGCAGGAAAAGCTATTGAAAGGTCATAAACAGCTCGTTATTATCGCCATAGAATCATTATAAAATATGCTTAGAGTAATTCTTGTTTACTGAGACGATCCCCTCATCCCCCACCCTGTCTATTCTAGCAGATGAGTTTCTTAGTAAAGAGATGAAAGGGTTTCATTCTGTGAACTTCCTTAACATAATATTTAAAGTTGCGCGAACTGCAATGACGGAAACTACTAAAAGAAATCTGAAGACTTTGATATTTTTGTTGTGCTGAACTCTAAGGTAATATTTCTCATAAATTAAATTACCAACCTGTTTTTAGTCCTCAGTGCAATTGTGTGTTCGGCTCTGGGAAAAGCGCAAAAGCGCCCCATGCTGGGAGTTAACCCTTCACCTTTGACCGGGTGGGGACAAAACTTCGTTGTCTGAATGCAAATTGAGTTCCGCACATACTCCGCTATGATTTATCTTTAAACACACTCGAGCACCCTTCAATTAACCTGTTTGGTGAAACAGATCAGGGCAGGATTTTGCAAGTTATGAATTTTTCCCCAGTAAGTAAAATCAGGGTTGACACACATACTGAGGGGTGGGGACTAGATGTCCCTGCTCTCTTGGTGATAAGGTAAGACCCAAAATAGTTCCGGGCATGTTTAAATATTACGATAGATTTTCATGACTGAAATTAGTAGACTGGAACTTATATCCAGGGTTGCATTCAGACCTTCCTAGCTCCTTACCAAAGGTAAAACATTGGTTTCCTTCCATGACTAATATTATGAAGAGGACCCCTCCCTCCCTGTTAGTAAGTTTCGGCAATACTCTACCTGCTTATACGAATAACAAGTATATCAATTGCACTTTTAAAATATGGTGATCTTTTGAGATTAGGGAAAAAAACGGACTCTTTAACAAGGTAGAAATAAACTACACAAAAATACATAGCACATAAAATTAAAATAAACTACGCGTGTCTTTTGTTGTTGGGCTCATAGTAGTTGTTAGTGTTCGTTCAACACTAAGTTGAAACAAAGCATTACCGTGTACAAATCAAGGAACCGAGAAAAAAATTTTTTTAATAACTCTTCCCTTCCACAGTTCTTTAGATGGATAACTGCTGGTTCTTGTTAAGTAATTATTGCTATTTGATAGTCACTTTATATATTTGGATTACATTTTATAAATGCTGTTAAGTAAGATGCTTTCTCTACGGACGAAGACTGATATAAAATTAAACATGTTATAATTATTTTCCATCCCATCAGCAGAAAAACTAAAATGATACAGGAGGAAAAAGAAGATCGCGATAGCATGAAAATCCCTTGAAATTTATCACAATAATAGAAAGATCGTGATAACACCATGCTTCATACACTCATATGCATGGTGAAAAATATTAAGTTCAGCGTTTAATATGCTGAAAGAGGCTGAATCCACAGAAAGTGAAGGATTTCGATATTTTGATGGTGTGCTCTTCTCCAATGAGAAAAAAAAAATTCAAGAGAAAGTTATGGTATAAAATGTGAATTGTGTGAATTACTACAAGAAAACTTTGTAGGAAATATTTATATTCTATAAGTGAATATTTCTTTCTCATTTATCGCATCATGTGGACAGGAAAGCTCGATTAAAAGTGAAAAAAAAAAAATCAGATTTGAATGTGACCTTGGCTGCATAGAGAGAGAGCTTATGTCCTTCTTGAAGCATCAATCCAACCATTCATCTCATGATATCACTGTCCTGGTTTCTTTGTCTCTTCTAATTTCAAATGTTCTTAAATTCCTTTTCTTTCTTTACCTTCGGATCTTTCAATGGATGTCTAGCTACCTTAGTTCACCTCTGAAGAAGTCAGACAGACACCGAACAGACGACGCTAATCAAAACAATTCAGTTCAAAGGATGAATTATAGCAAGTTGGGAAGTAATGAGGCAGTCAAAGGAGCGCCCTCTAGCGCAAGTAAAGCTAGTAATTACCCTATTAGCCAGCATGTGTGGAAAATGTCAATCTAACCTGAAAGTTAACAGTCTTGTGGGAGCAAAAGTTGCTGTCCTTGACTTACAGGTCGGGTGAAAACTCAGGGTCGTTGTTCTGTCTTCTTCAAGAAGGATGACACCATGTGGATCCTGGAGAGAGAAAGAGAAAGAAATAGTGAAAGATGCGCCACTTAAAGTCGCCATCCATTACTCGATATATATATGTGTTCTTAACACAGTTAACATTATTCTGAAACGGTTCTCTCTACCAGTTGACACTGTTTTAAGGAGCTGCTTTAACCTTTTCCCACTCCGTTTTCCTTTAGCTTTCTGGTTGGGTCCAATGGCAAGTCATTGAGTTCAGAGGGTCTCATTTACGAGCATATTTTTAGGAGCATTTCACACATTACTCCTGCAATAATGGCTGCCTTTGTTCTCTTTAACTCTCTCTCTCTATTTAAAGTTTAAAGCTTCTTTTGTTGATGACAATGCTTCCTTATTATCGTAAGTAGAGGAGTATCGATGAGAAATAATCAATCGATCCTTTATTTAATGGGGCGCACGCCAAACAGAGACAAGTTGTTTACTTCATACAGTATAATAGTGTTATTACAACAGAATTATGATGATGATGATAAATGAAATATTTTCTCAATAAAAGTAATTTCCATCATTCTGTAGGAAATATCTCGTACAACCTTCAAGGAGTGTACGGGATATATACAATGATAGTCCAACCTAATTTTTTTTTTTAAATTGATCTCATAACGAGATGTAGAAGAACCTATAAGAACATATGTGCCGTATGTGGTTTGCAGGTGAGGATTAAGAAGAGGCTTACTGACATTTGATGCGTTTTTAGTTGTGGAATGTTTCATGAGGAAGACTATTCTAGAGGACAGAGGGAGATGGAATAAAAGAAGTGAAACAATGCAATGCAAATTTCGATGCGTTTGAAACTGCATTGAATTCATCAAAACACTGCTGAAACATCCCGTCCCCTTGTAATACACTAAAAAAAAACATACCACAAGGGGCTCCATCTTTAAATCTTTCATTTTGTGCCACAGAAGAAGTAGTAGTAGGTAACAGCTCTAGAGTTATACGTAACCTCCTCCAAAACAACAGTCTAAACCAAAGCATTCTCCTGAGCTCCACTATCATAACAGAGCTCCAAGAAATCCCGATTTCAGCCAAGTACTGAATCATAACCAAGCATATAACCATTTAATGGTTATGTGCCAACACGATTATGGCCTACCGATGCGTCTTAGGCCATGTGACCGGCTCGAAGACCTCTTTCACATCCACATCGTTCATGTTGTCCTCTCCTCGCTGATAGGGGAGGTTAGCGGTTGGCATTCTCGTAATTATAACAAAACTTACTATAGACAGCCTCCTAATTATACAAGAAATTCTATAACGGATAACAATTTTCGCATATAATTGAAGATCCTATGACACCGTACGTTTTTAACCTTGCATCATCTTTCAAAACATATACCTAAATGTCTAAAGAACACGTTCTAAAGAACATCTGCGTTATTATCTAGGTTAAAATAGGTCATCTAAAATCAACTTTTATAAATTCCATACATTTCCAAATGACTTGCTTCTCTACAAAACGAAATAGACTACCTCGTACAATAATTTTTTAAAAGAAGCTCCATCTTCATCATGGTTCAAGATGAAACAGATGCAATGCAACATTCTAAATACATATTCAGCAACAGTCAGTACACAATACGCAGTCATTTTCTAAAAAAAAAATTAGAATGCTTTTAGAAATATTTAATTTTTCCATAGCAATATGTTTCCAAGGAGATGTAGAATTGTTTCAGGTGGTTTGAGGCAGATTCATTAGTTTTAATGCGTCACCCTGAATGCCAGTTATCACGCCATTCTAGATTACTGTGTCTGGATTCTAGGTAGTTATCTGTGTCTACACGAGAGTCCTTTATTGATGTGTTTAACACACATTTTCATAAGATGAGAGTGCTATTTCTTGGTTGTCCCAATGCCTTGAGTCAATGCTCATACCGTACTTGCAGTCTTAACTGGAATTTATTACTTACGACAGTGCGCTGAACTTCGCCTTTCCTACCTTTGTCCAAAAGGTGAGCAACAACAGCAGGAAGATCTCTTGCTGATGGCGGGATCCACACCGGTAATCACTTATTACTTGAGAGGTTTTCAGGTAGCTTAGAAGATGAATGTTTTTTTTCCCTTTTTAATTCTCTTTTTCAATCTCTATTCTTCATCTTCATTTATTTTCTTGCGATATATCCCATCTTCGATAACTTGCACTTAATTTTAACCTCTGAAATTATTTCTCTCAAATTCCCACATAGGCATTGCATCTAAAATTCTAAGTAGAATCGAAAAATTTATGTAAGAAGGATTTGCTTGTATTTTTACTTAATGTACTATCCATATATCTAATGATCGTTCGTGAATCGTGAAAAAAATAAAAGCGAAGTAATCTGAACTGCTTCAAAAGTGCTCAGAATAATTGTACACCGCCATTTTGTAAAAACGCGCAGAGGGCAGCACTACTTCAGACTAAACTCTACAGTTAATAAATCGACGTCAATCAATGAATGAGTAATATGAGGTAAACCATTCAGTCTGAAAACTTTTCAAAACAAATTTCAGTTCTGTATTGTGTACTCTTCTCAATTTTTTAACTGTTTATGTTATTTATTATTATTTTATTCACACAATTGATACACAGTCAAAACAAGATATCATATAAATAAAAATATGACTGGTGATTCAGAACAATTCAGATTTTCTGCCCAAGAATCTAAGAATAGTCCGTCAGGTAGCGTAGTAAAATATGGACTGTTCCAAGTAATACTGATTTTTGTAGGTCATATGGGGTCACTTCGTTGATGTTTAATTGCCCTAAATAGTTGGATGGCTTCTTTGAAGTTGTACCAAGTACACCGATAACAATTGGGATGACTTTAGTGTGTTTAAGCTACAGCCTGCCAACTTCGATTGCCAGATCTCGGTATTTAGTAATTTTTTTCCAGTTCTTTGTTGTTGATGTTGTTATCACTGGGTACTGCGATATCGATAATCCAAACCTGTCGATGTTCGATAATTGTGATGTATTGTGGTCTATTTTGTCGCAAATGCCGCTGCCACCAGTTATCAAAAGTAGGAAGGCATATTTTTTGCATACATGCCAATGAACTATTTTGGCCACTTGATCATGGCGGTATTTATAATCAGTTTGAGCTGTTTTGCTGCAGACACTGATTAGATGTTCTACAGTTTCATCTTTCTAATCACATAATCTTCATTTGCTGTTGTTATTGATATTCAAAATTTTTGCTTTCATCGCATTAGTTTACAATGCCTGTTCTTGAGCTGCTAGAATAAATCCTTCTGTTTCTTTTTTAATGTATCCGTATTGTAGCCATTGCCACGTCTTGTTCACGTTAATTTTGTGGTTAAGGATATTATTTATTAATTATTATTATTATTATTATTTATTTATTTATTGGCATAAAATGCTTAGGCTAATTAAGGAAACAAAACACTGGAATCCACAAAACAAAATTCAAAGAATTAATAGATGCGTCTGACAGGAGGAGTGCAGTGATCATTGAGGTGATCCAGTGAAGATTACTCATGTGACACTAAGAAAAATTGAAATCTTGAGATTGAGCTGACTTGTGCAGCAATGAGAAGAAGTTTGCAATAATGCGAATATATTGGAACTGTGTTGACTTAACACGTCTGTCACTGCCTTTTAAGCAGATCTTTATAGAATAATAAATAGTACTCAAGAGTGCTTCGAGGTCTAAGCTGGAGAAGGGTTTGATGCCAAGACCAGTTGAATCGATCGGTCTTTATGAGTAATTCATTTCAGATGGGACATTGTATTTGTATATGTATACGTCTATTACTGTCCACTTTCAAATATGGAATCTCGAAAGAAAAAATAATCATGATACCGCGTACTGATAAATCGACAAGACAAGACAACGGATGCAATTAATGACAAAAATACTATTGGTGGGCGGTAGATGGCGTAGCAAAAATGTTGGTCAGTGTGGCGTTGAACGGTGGACTATGTGTATGTGTGGTGTAGATTGGTCTCTCGCGATGAGTCCTTGGGCTGCCTGGAGGTGTCATATAATAATAATAAATATGAATAAGGAACCCTGGATTTATACACTAGACGTGAGGACTGCAGACATACACAAGGTGTAGGTTATATTACTCAATAAAAATTCTAGTAATATTCGTCTCGAATATAACTGAATTTTTTATTAAATGCTCCTAACTGATAAATTTAAAACTAAAATTCGAGTTTTGAATGTAGTTAGTTGCTATGAACCTACTGGGGATTTAGAAGAGGGAGAGAAAAAGTGCTTCTTTTTAACTAGCTACTGGAACTTATTAGGTTTAAGAAAAGCGACGGCAGTTATCTTTGTGGATTTCAATCCCAAAGTTGCCGCTAATTTCAGTTAGTGGGCAGGAGTAATTGGTTTTCGGTACTAATAATTGCATTACAGTAACCAGTAGTGAAGATATTGAGAAACTTCTCTAGTAAGTAAGCTAAATGGACTGGTAATAACCAACACTTATTTCAAGCATAAAAGTATTTACAAGGACATTTGGATCTCGCTTGATGGTATCTATAAGAACATGATTGACTATGCCCGAATTAACTGATATGCCCCAAGTTCCGCGCGGAACATTAGGACGAACAAAAATGCAGAGAAAGGATCTGACTACTACATTGTTAAAAGCATATTGCAATTTGAGCATAGAAATGCTCCAAACCTTAGCCACTGTCACTTTTAAAACTGAAGCATCGAGCAATCAGTATTGCTACTGGAGAATTTGCAGAATGAGTTACTCGGATGTTATGAAAAAGCTATAAAAATCATAATATTGAAAGTGTTTGAGAGAGATCGCTTCAAGAAGGCCGTGGATGAAACTGGTCAGCCTCTTTTAGGGATTAGAAAGAAGACAAAAAAAAACAATTATTTCAGCAGTGAAGTTAACTGTTGAAAGAAGAGAATACAGGAAGCGGTTGGAGCAGTATCCAAATAATGAGAATAAATTGAGAAATTGATAAACAGGTTAAAGCACAGGTGAAAATAGATAAAAACTTTTACTTTCATATCATGGGAAGAGAAAGCAGAGACTACATTTAGAGAGAATAATCACAAAGTACGATATAAAATAATAAGCTATTTCGTGACAAGCCGTGAAGAACATTTTGATGCTCTTTTAAGACTACTCAGTCTTGTGACCCGGTTTTTCTTAGTGAAAAGACTAGTTCCTTTTCTGTATTTGATGTCACTCCCCTTACACCATGTGAGGTTAGACTGGCTATAAATAAATTAAAACTTAATAAATCATCAGGATACGATGAGATTACTGCATAAATGTTAAAAGAAGGTAGGAAGAATATACTGAATCAGATCCTGAACATTTTCTATTAAATTGTCCAAGTTCCCGGAGACGTCATTGGAAGTATAATAGTTATATTTTTAAGAAAGGAGATTGTACAGTGTGTGAGAATCATAGGAGAATTAGCTTATTGTCTTCCATCTAAGGAAGGTTCTTTTCAGTGTTTTACTCAGTCAAGAGGAAAAGAAACTGGTTGAAATAGTAGCTGGGAAACCAAATATTTTCACTGAAGCAGATCAATCATTGAGAAATGTTTATAATTTCATAAATCTCTGATCAATATTTTTATGGAAGATGGTAAGAGCTTATGGAATACCGACAAAGTTATCAGCTTTATGATGGCTTTATATAATAACAGCGAGGCTTGTGTTATATAGATTATCAGCATTGAGAAACAAAGGTAATGAAAACAGATGATAAAGATGATTCTTCTGTCTTCTTAAAGTATGTGCTCCTCACGTTGATTATCTTGATAGTTGTGTGACCGATATGAGTTGTGAAAAATGAAGTGGATAGAGGATTAGTAACGGCTACTTGAGTGGTTAGAAACTTATGGAAAGTTTGGAAAGACAGCAGAAACAATAGTAAGAACAAAAATTAAAATTAACAATAATCTGGTTATCTCTGTTTTGTGTTATGGAGTCGAGACATAGACATTGCATGCGAGTGAGGAACATGCTTTTTAAGGAGTATAATGATGCGATACGCCTGACGAGTGATCAGCAACCTCTTAGCACTATCTTGTGTAAGAAAAGGCTACGATCGTTCGGACATGTTGTCAATAATACAAAACAGTTTATTGGTCAACAACATTGTGTTAAGTGATACCGCTGAAGGATTCCCAAAAGAGGTAGGCCCGAATGAGGATCGTCAATATCAAGAAAAAAAAAAAAACTTAATAGAATTAGCTTACAGTAACATGAAACACAGTGGACACTCAGGACAGACCTCTGTAACTGTCGGTTGCTTGTGAAACTTGCATGTATGTATGAACATGCAGCCTCCAAGTATTATTGCAATATATAGTAAATTAATATTGCAAAGCATTTATCGAAATGTCCAAAAATTATTCAACTGCAAGAGACTATCATCATAGTTAGTGTTAAATTCCTCAAATAATTCAAGGGAATTAATATCTTTATACCTGTTATCAATTAAATCGTTTCTTAAGCAGCCATTATTTAAAAAAAAGCATGTTTATATAATGTAATCTCTGAAGATTACGAGTACAAAGATATTCGAAATTATGGGAATGGAAAAAGACATATTCGTGTATTTTTTTCTAAAGAATTAAAAATATCCAAAACTATCTTAAATATATATATTCGAAATTTGTCCTTATATTCTCGGTTAAGATTCATTTTAAACGTTAAATCGAGTAAACATTCTCAATAGAATGTTTATTCGATGTAAAAGGTCATACCAAAGTACGAATGAACACAAAGAAAAAGATCGCTTAAAATCTTTCATTTTAGGGCATGAAACTTGAGCTCCATGTTTTGTTAAATTGTCCTTTTGATTATCTTTAAATATCACGAACAGTGTATTGCTCAGAGTTTCTCTCTCAATCTTAAACGTCCAAACATATCATTTTGATGATCTCAGAGAGTACCATTCTTAAAGAAACCTGTGAGTTAGGCTTCTTTAAGCCTAACTCATACGCTTCGTTTTTGAAATATAATTTTTCTAACACATTGTATCGTTCTGTTGTATCCGTACAAACATTATAAATTTGCACAACCTCTTTTAAAAATGTATTGTTTCACTGTTTACACAGTAATAAATTAAAAATGTACCATAGGAGAGTAATAATGGTAAGTCAGCAAAATCTAAAAGGAAATTAAATGAAACATTGCAGTGATGTTTTGTTTAATTTCAAAACTAAGTCAATTATTTATGCAGCTAACGTTCCGATTTTCTCCCTACTGAATGCGCGCTTGCGATCGTGAATTAAACTTTATGATTGTTATATAAGTGATTTGGATGTTGTCGATGAAAGGTCTTACAGAATTTGTCACACCATGAACATTGCAGTGTGCTGAATATATGCATATATAAACCGTGTTAAACACTTTGCTTTCTTGTAAGCTGAAGGTGCAAAAATTCATCTAAACGTTACAGCACAATATGACAACAGATTCTACAGTGAGCGGATTCGCATGTTCAAAAACTCTTGAACAAGTTTTGAAGATGAATAGTGTTCAGGATGCACACCCACACATCGTCTAGTGAGAATATTAAAAACAAAACCTAGCCGCGTGCATTAGTCGTGATACTGTCTATGCAGATATCTTCAACAAGCTTCGCTTCGCTAAATTTTCTAGAAGATGTGAGTTTTGAAATAACTCGTGAATGCGCACAGACAGAGCCGTTTGAGCTTAAAACTGTTTGTCTTTTAAAAAATTATCTGAAGGAATGTGACAATAGCTTCTTAAAAGGCTATTCTCACCATTGAGGAGACCTGCAATCATTCCCTTTCTAGAAAAATAGTTCAATCACAACTTGTAGCTTGATAAGTATGCTCACATTATGCTAGGATTTCAATAATATAATGCTTGAACATGTCTCTGATAAGAAAACAATAAGACAGTATGTTACAGTGAGATGCTGAGTGATATACTGAAGCCTGTTATTCGAAGTGCACTCCTAGACCTGCTGTTACAACGGTGTCATGTTGTTGCATGCGGAAATACTCTTGAACTTTAAAGTATGAGGTGCTACGACACTTCCATAGAGTTCAAATCCTGCTGCATGGGATCATCACTTGTTTGAGCTATTCAAAAAATGCTTAAATAGGCCTTCTTTTGTTAGCCCGTTCAAAGAGTAACGGGGCATATGTAGCTTTTCAGCCATCAGAAATAAAATTCTGAAGGCATACAAACTTGGTGTGCATCACTTGAGATAAAATGTCTTCAAGCTACTGGAGGAGGAAAGAGTGATTAAAAATTATGAGATTGTATGGTCTGTGTTGTTATGCAAATTTTAATAACTAGTGTGCGCTTCAAACTTACCCTCGGAGAAACTTCTGGATTGACATGATGGTACCAGTATGGGAAAGCAGGGAAATAACCGTTAAAGTAACGTATCAGTAACAGAGTTGAATTTTATTACATACTCTAAATTTGCAGTTTTTCATGGACGAAACGTAATTAAAAAAATCACATATTTTTTCCCTATAGAAACAAGTATTATAGTAATCAGCATTTTTTTTATTCCACTGACGAATAATCTAAAATTATGCAATACTTTAATTTTCTCTTACTGATCACATATTATCGACTCCTTTCTGATGGTGTAGAAGGAACAGATTTCATTTTGGATATTTTTACTCATATTTGATTCTATTTCATTACTTTTTGAAGATAATCACGATAATGTTAATGACAGCTTCACATTTCATGCGATTTTTCATTTTGTTTGCCTGCATTTGCATCGGTCAGTTTTTGTAATTAAGTAGTTTGAACTTTTTTTGAACGGAACTGAAGGAGATTTATGAACCAGAGAAAGCTTTGAAGATATTGATAATTTTATTATTATAATATTTTTGGAAATCAAAACTAGCAGAAGAATATTTTCTAGAGAAATATGAAAAAGGCCACAAAAACAGTACTTGAGTCATCACACTATAACAAGTACATTAGCCTATTTAAATTACGATCCTTAACTGACCATTTCTTTCATTTCATCTCACCTCCTTTACACTCACCGCTTATTAATTTATGCTTTCGTTGGCAATTTTTATCTTCTTTATAACTGCGTTAGTAGTTATTTTTCTGACATATTTATTCTATTCTGTTCTTGATGCTGATTATTATTTTACTGCTTTATGTTAAGTTGACTTCGTTTTTCTTTCATTATCTTAAAGTACCTACTGACAAGTCTACGTGATACGTAATATTTCTTTGGTCCAGTGAGTATATCTAATGGATTTAATAAGTTAATGATATTTTCGCATTTAATTTTAGCAAATGCGTTATTATTTTTTTTATACGAGATAATTTAAGAAACAGCAATACGGTGTGTTACTTTTTTAGACGTTCCTTATCAACAAAGCAGATAAGCTGTTGTTATTCGCTTCGTTTTAATAGGGCCTTCTCTATTAGAAGACCCTATTAGATTTTGATCTTAAATAGATTTTGATGCGCACTGGGAATTAGGACAGAGATATGTATCCTTTAGCTGGAATGGCTTTTCAACTCAAAGCGAGGTAGCCCATCTTATAAGGAGGCGACAAGAATTTTTCTTCTTAAAATTCCGTTTGTTTTTCCAGCCGTAAACACACCAGCAGGCTAGAAGAACACATATAGTAGACGATTTTATCGCCTGATGTGACGCTTCCACCTTGTTTACTGAAAGCCTAAAGGGACATGGTAAACAATTTAGAGTGTTCTGAATAGGGGTTATCTAACCTTGTCTTATTCATGATTCTAAGTGTTGTATGTTTCCAGTATTTCGAAGGTGAAACTGCCATTAAAAATGAAACTTATTGTACTTCATTAATTAGCTGGCGCTTCTTGCAGTTGGGACGCATTCCTGATTTTTTTTAGATGTCTAGCATTCGTCATGCTATTATTTCCCTGTCCAAACCGTTTCTTTCAGTGTTTATATATGAATGTACGAGACCCGTCCAATTGATTAAAGGCCTGCAGCATTCACAACATCATTTAGGAGACATTGTATTGTCCACCTCCTAGTGAGGCATTCTAACAAATTATTACAATAGCACTCATTACCTTCATTGCTTACTTTACATCTTGACGTTCGGTTTATAAGATGTTCTTCTCGTATTTATTATTACTCCGGCATTCTTTATGTGTTACTCGTCTAGTAAGCTTTGTAGAGAAATGTTTATACAGATATATCCAATGGAATTATCAAATTTTCTTAACTGAGATGTCTGGGCATGAATGTTTTTAGCTTCGTCCTCATCAAATTGTAGTTGAACTAAAGGAAGACTTCGGTATTAAATATCGGTACTGCAGACTTCAACAAAGAAATAAGCGAATATTTTATGTAGCGCCCACTAACAAAAGGTTTTAAACTTATAGTGGACTGGCAGGTTAAGAGGAGGTTGCTTACTTTTGAATGTATTTTTTAAATAATTCGGAAATCGTGCTAGGGAGACCAAATATAAAACGTTTTAAGCTGTATAATAGAAAGAACAATCTAAATTGGAAGCCACACTCTACAGGAGAAGGAATCTCTACAAAAGGAATCTTTTGTACGTGTTAAGATTTTATTGCTAGTCCCTATTGCGTGACTCTGCGTTCCCCGGCGATGCACCATAATGTGAAGGATACCTCGAGTGAACACGCGCGTATATACACGCGTCCCGCTTGATATCTGTAATTGATATCCTTATTAAAGGGACAAGATACATTCCTCCGCAATATTCCAGTGAAACTCTACTCCTCTAATATTCGTCTTATTTTCTCCAAGCTTCTGTTCATGATGGATGGCACGCGTTATCCTATCTTTGTGCGTCTGTTATTCTCTCTCATCATTCTTTTCTCCCTGACAACAAAATAAACAAGGTCGTCCAAAGTAGGAAACACTGGACGTGCCACTCACAGCGGCACCTCAGGAACGTGACTTCGATTTTGTCCCCCCCTCTTCCATTCCCCCTTCCCCATAACGAGTTTGGGGTAAATAAGCAATTATGTTACCGGTTGTCCACAGATAAGCAAATGTCGTTGGTCTCTCGTCGTGCGGCGAATTAAAAGAACCTCATCTATCTACTCGTCCTGCCTCCCCTCCCACCCTCTTTTTGTCCCTTCGACTGTTTACGGCAGAGTGCAAAATGGAAGCAGCTCAAACCGACAGTAGCAGGATCGAAGCCGGTACAAACTGGCTGTGTAGGAAATAGAACGTGAGCTTACCTGTCAGGTTTCTCGTATTGGGTGCAAATAAACAGCTGATATGAAGGTCTCGCGGCAGCTGCCTATACTGTATTAGCAGGGGAGGAGACACACATAGGGTAACGAGACTTGCTGGCGCTTTCCTGGAATTAACATACCGCTCGACAGGAATTTTTCCGTTTATTGTTTAGTTATTCGCCTTGAGATGCATGTTTTGGCGTTCCATTGCACGTGATCTTAATTTAATTACCGAATATAGTCCAATGGGTACACCGGTTCAAGTCTCCCCCCATAGTACTATGGTACAAGGGCCACGGGTTGGTCCAAGAACCAGCTAGACGTTAATGCCGCAAAACAGGATCATCAGCAATCGATGTTATTCTTTCTCTCTCTCTCATGCTGTTTTCCATGATAAGTATGACTCCCTCCCGTTTAAGAAATGGTTTCCTAAGACTACTAGTCAAATAAAACCACTTTTATAAAAATGAATGATTTGTAGATCATTCCTTCATGTAATTGCAAAATGTATTTTCTGGGATGCGGGAGATGAAATAACGAAAGATGTAAGTTCCACCAGGAAATAGTAAAACAACTGATTTACTATTTGTGTGTGTGTGTGTGTGAAGTTTTCACGAGACATAAAAAAGAAGATTAATAATGGCCATAACAGATTATTTCTGTTATGGCCATTATTATAAATGATCTCAAATCTTCAAAATCTCTCTTTTTTTCTCTCATCTCTTTTACCATCCTGTTGACAAACTCAACTGGGAGTTTAGAATACATTTCATAGAGATACCGATTTTATCAAAGGAAGTAAAATATTAAATTATATTTCATGCGAAATATGAAATCAAAATATGAAACAATAAAATAAACAATGCATATTTGTTTTTATAATTCGATCATAATTAAGGGGAATGTTTATGTGTATCAGCATATTTATAGACATACATTTTAAACAAATGATAGTTGCAAACGGTCTCCATAAAGCTCTCCATACACACGCAGCATTTTCTTGTGCAATTGAGACCATGATTTCTTTTTATTGATAAAAAGTATTTTTGAGGGTCATCTAGGACAGTTATTTCTCAAATCCAGCCCATCTTCTTGATATCATCAATGTTTAAAAATTTTATCAGCGCTTTCACAAAGATGCTAATACGCAGTAGAAAAACACGTACATTCACCATGGATATTTTTATACGCTCCGATGGTCGTAAGAGGCCATGTTTGAAATATGAGAATATTAGCATGCAATATGTCGATTGTTTTTTCATTCTTGCCCTGAGTTTACACAATATTTTAACAAAGAATGCTATTATTCTAGAGTTTGAGCTTGATCAAAATTATTTCACTCGTGCAGTATTTTATTTTCACTTATTTCAAAAAGCATTTCTGATTAATTGAAAAAAAAAAACAAAAAAAATGAATCATTTCGTCATTTTTTTTCCACACATAATTTTTGTATATCAACTCGTACAAACAGTAACTACAGCACCAAACACAATTGTCTTTTTGTTTTCAGCCTGGTGTGAGGCCTGTCTGTGGTTCGATATTGGTCATTAGCAGGTAAATCAGAAATACCGGTTTAACAGTTTATGAATATACTACGAAACCAGCTTGTTTATTTGGAAGCCGCTCAACTACTTTTATTACATTATACTGTTCATTCTTCCCCCACTTTGTAAAGCCTAGACGCTCCGCAAACATTCATTAAGCGAAATCCGCGTAGCTCATAGGTGTCCTAACACGTATTTAAAGAAGACGTAGTAGTGACCACAACTACAACACATCAACAGTTTCACTAAATAAACCATAAAATACGAGCGCAGTTTTACGTAAAAATGAATAAAAAACAAGATCAGTGAAGCTGTTACTTTAAAATAAACACAAAAAATTAAATAAAAAAAGCACCATACAAATTCTCGGAGCGCATTGCGTAAACTCTTTTCATGCCTGGGGAAGGCTTTTTTATTTTTTGTTCATTTAGTGTGCAGGATAAGCTGCTTACGCATTGAGTGTTGGTTCAGATTAATTATCCATTTAGGAATAAAATTTTATTTCAGTGATGGAGGAGACTGATTTAAAGAAAATTTACCATTCGTTAATAATGTACCAATACCTCCTTCCTGTTGCATATGCACTGTGCTTCCATAGGATGCATAACGCATATGCATTATGTCTCTGCTTTTTTGTAAGAAATTCTATTGGACAAAAAAGTACTTTTAATTTTTGGAAGGAAATTAATATTTGTATACTTCTGAATGGACGAATCGGCGTTACGGACAGCGAGACCCGTTGTGCAAAAATAAGCTTGCAATTTATTGCATCAATTTCGATTAAAATATAACAAAATCGATCGGTATACCATATAACGTTTGAAAACATGCATTGTTCATACAATAACAAATAATTTCCAGTAACTAAGAGCAAATAAAAGAGGTGATGATGATGACATTAATTTTTCCCTTGAGCAAGGATGAGTGCAACGCTTTCAACAAAATATTCTTAAGATCAAAACTTCATCAAAATTTTTCAATCTACAACTAAATAATCGCATTGTTACAAGAAAACAAATTTGAGATGGACAATTAGATACAGTATGAAGTGTCCTTTTAAATAATTGTCTCTATCGATCACTAGAGGAAAAAGGTTAGTGCTAAATATCAAGTAAGAGAATGATCAGCGGCAGCCATAACATGTAAGGAATGATTGTAGACAACCATAGATTTATTTGGTTTGTTATAGCCTTCTTGTAAAATAACATTATACCTGCACCTAGAATCATTTTTGGTATGTTTTTTTTTTTCCCACTAAAATGATTCATTTGTAACAAAAAAGAAATCTACTCTCTATATATAAAAAGATAAGCCGAAATTTGAAACGTTTTCATGTGACGTATTTTATCTCCGGCTTATTCGGAACTCGGGGGGCGCGCCAGGGGTAAGCCCCCCCCCCCAAGTATACATATATGTTCTTGCCAATCCAAACGAAATTATATCCTAAAAGAACATAATCTGTCGTCGTTCATTCTTGAAGAAAAACGTATTTAATAATAAGTTTTACTATCTTCTAATTGTATAAACACACGCAATACAGATCGAAGTAGCTATATTGTGCAACGTTTCTGTTCATAATGCTAGACAACTGGAAGAAAGACAGATATAGGTTCGATTTTATTAGCAATCTACAAAAATGTTATCAAGGCTTGTTTTCGACAGGTTCCCAAGCAAGTCGGTATTTGATGCAGGGAAGTAGGTTTCCCCCCCCCCCCCTCATAAGATTTCACCTTTCATATTACGCTACTTCAGATAATAATATATCAGTCATGTTTAATAACACAAATTGTCAGTTGTCTGCCCTATTCTCATTCCAAAGTCTTCAAAATCATTGAGAGTCAATTGATGACTCTGACAACGACTAAGGATCAAACCTCAGGTCTCACTAATTCCTACAAACTGAGGTCGCAACATATTGACAAAGGCAACAAGCTCTGCACGTTTGTTTCTGACACTCCTAGCATTCGTGTACATAATAATCTACCTGCATGTTCTTTTGTATACTGTTGTCTGCAGTCTGCCTGACACAGTTGGACATCTTGCAGATCTCTATCCTTCTCTAATGCCTTACACATGCAGACATCTTTGCACACATATGATGGGTTCGAACCGGACGAACACAAACCCAAAATCGTTCTCGCCTCGTCAACATTTCCATGAGAAAGCCCATTCCCGTCATTAACACAGTTATGTACCCATTGTTGCTCTTACACTCACATTCACCCCATTCCCCCCTTTATAATGTAGTTTCCCTGACTCTTTGTGTTAGGTCTCATACCAGTTATTAGTTTTTCCAACCTCCTGATACCAAACGAATTCAGGCGTAGGCCATCCCTCTTATACAAATCCAATCTTCCCTCAAACTCACTCCACACATCCAAAAACTCACATCCTTTCCTTCTACATAGTCTACGCATCGAATCGTTTGCAATCATAGCCCTTCTTTTTAACTCATTTTTGTCATAGCGAGGTAAAATGCTAACGATTTTCACTTTCTCATTCTTCACTCTCGCATCTTCCAGCAACCCACTGCAACTACGATTTCGTTTACTTTTCTTTTCGGTTTTTGAATTGCTTGCGTTATATTTTAAATTTTCGCTCCAGGAAAACTCGATGTTATAACTCTCTCGTCTATAGCATGTTTCATTTATAGAGTCACCATACCAAATAATTTCTTTCTTTTTACTAATATCGTCACTTACCTGATTTCCGTTAATTCCTGTCTTACTTGTTTCTTATTTAACTCTTCATTTTTTCTTTTTCTCCCTGTGCTCATTTAAAAGTCTCTCAACTTTTTGCATTTCCCGCGTTGCCTCTCTGATGATCTGCTTCAAATTCGCTATTTTGGCGGTTAATTCATTTTCGTTAACCTCCTCCATGTGCACAATAACCTCGTTGGCAGGGCTAACCTTTTTTTCAGCATTACCTTTCTTGCCCTTTTTTTTGGCGCCATTTTAAACTTATACTAAATATTAAAATATCTTAATAAAATATATGATAAAATACTAAATGCACTATAAAACACTAAAATCGACACCAGTATACTACAAAACACTACTTTTCTAAGGGAAAACACAAAAATCACCAACTTTACAGGAGCACAAAATTCGCCGACCAACCACTATGTATCCTCGAACCAAAATCAACTTTAACTTATTTATGTCAAACCCATTCAATTCTGGTTTAAATCGGTATGTTTGAGTGAAAAAAAAATTAGCAAACAATTCGAAATAACACAAGGTAATCATTTCATTCTGGCTGAATTGTTTTAATGAAATTAATTAGTATCGATTAATCAGACGAATTAATTAGATCTCGACTAAAATTTGTTATCTCTATTTGATTGCCAGTCGGATCCTGTTAATTAAAAAAATTAACCCAAACAATTAGAAACGTTGTAAAATTATATATTGAAAGTGCAGTCAATAATTTGTGTATAGTACATGAGCTAATACGAATTGAAGTTCAAGTGTGATAATGATTTATGTCACTTCAGAAGTAACAGACAGGCCTTTAATGATTGGATCGTATACTTTCCAAACTTGTTGGACATTACATTCCAACAGGATGATAACAGACTCCAGTTCATGGAATATACAGAAGAACACAATTAGCAACAGCAGTAGTAGTAGTAGTAGAATGAGCTACTTCAGCTTGCCCAACTTTCTACGAAGAAGATGAAAATGAGCTATCCAAACGGCACATTTCGGGTATTTCTTTTATTTGTATGTGGTAGCACACTACTACAGTAGATGGGCAGAAAGTTCAGAAGAAAGAAGAAATTGTTAATATGAGATTTGAAGATCTGCAGACATTCTTTAGGAAATATGTGAGATAGGAATCTGTTGCACAGGACCGCGATGTGAGAAATGAATGAAGGGGTGGGAACTGTTTTGTGAATTTCGAGTTAAGCTGTGAAAGGAAAGATAAACATATGTTAAAAACTTAAAAATGTGGGATAAAATCAAAGAAATAATCAAATTGAAAGACAAAAATACCGTGCGAACTTTAAATACAGATATTAGAGAACCATATAGCAAAGAACTGACGAAAATGACACAGTTATTATGTAACAATGAATAATTAGAAATTACTTTAAAAGCAACAAGAAATGGAAAAATCACGAGATGCTAACTTAAGCTCGGAATGATATTAATATGCAAGAATAGGATTTAGAGAGAGAGAGAGAGAGAGAGGGATTTTTATTTCCGGATAAGGTATGTTAAATTGGAAATCTACCAAAGGAATGGTAAAGACCAAGTCATTTATATTTAAAAATTAATAAAGATAATCCTAAAACTGAGAAGTATGAATATTTTTAAATACGAAACTATCAGAATATTCAGAGTATTATTCTAGAATAACAGAATATTTTTATAGAAAGGGATATGTGTACGATATATTTTTGCCTAAAATTAATAATTGGAAAAAAGAGAGTTCAATAGATCTAGAAATGATTATTGCATTTATAGATTTTGAAATAGCATTGATAAAGTCAAAAAAGAAATCTTTTATGTAAGCTATTACAAGAAATATAAATTCTAAATTACATTTTGAAAACTGATGTACATAATATGAGGATAATGAAATACAGATAGAATTAAAATCTTGACTATATTCCATCTATTATATCAACGATTTACTCTAGCTGACTGCCAATCCAATTCAGTTTCACTGACGATAACAGACTGGACTCGTCCTTTCATTTTATAAACCTTGCAATGCACGAATCACCACAAATGGCAATGCACAAACATCGCAACATTTACCTTTACTGCCATAAATTCCGATCTCCAAAACATGGATCAATGGTTTGGGGATAACCTTGTCACTTTAATGCTAGGAAACCACAACCCTGCCTTTTCCAACATAATTTATTTCTCACAAAAGAGAACCATTTTCTTCCACTCTTTGTTTCGATATGCATCCCAAAAAATTAGGTCTCTTTGGTTCGAGGTGTTACTTTATCTTCAGACAGCTTCTTACTGTATACAAATCGCACATCTGTCCTCATCTAATCATGACTATTGCTCTCTCATTTAGAGTGGTGCCCGAAGAGTTCACTAAAAATACTGGATTCTGTACAAAAATGAGCAATTAGATTGATCACTGTCCCTTTCTCACCAGTTACACTTCACTCACTTTCATATATTTTCTGCTCCTTGTATATTTATTTGCAGTCTGAAAGCTATCGCTCAAGGATCATCCTAGTATAATAACTTCTGTGAGATGTAGGATTCATAACCGCAATAATAATAATAAAACTATTTACTATAGATTGCTTAACATAAAACCGAAATCAGTTTTATTTTATATACAACTGATGAAAATTTTTATATTAAAGTAGAATTCGTTTCGAATTAAAAACCGCAAATGAAAATTGTTTCATTTATCATTTGCATCTATCATTTGAATTTGCAAAAAGAATAAAAATAATGAACTTAATAAATATACAGATAAAAAACATGAAATACACAAGAATTTTATATTCAATTATCTTTTCCCATCCTGATAAATATACCATAATTTTTATGGCAGTCCCTTCGGCGAAATGCTGAAAACCTGTAGCACTAACTAGTATGATGCTTAGGTAAGGGTTGCAGTGAAAGTGTATCACGAAGTCTGGAAAATAGCTGACTAAAGTCGCATAAAGTCGTTTCATTTTATTATCTTTTATTAACATAATATGTGATTAATTATTGTAGCATGTTCGTTTCACAAAAAAAGGTATCTTACATTTTTATGACAGATAAACGAACACAGACTTTTATTTTTTCTAATTTAAAATGGTCGAGTGATTAGCGTACTCACTCTCGAACTAACAGGCTTAGGGTTTAAATACCGCGGTGGGCATGGATGCTTCTGATTGATTGTCGTTAGGTGGTAGATGAATTTCATCTGTCGATGTGAGACTACCGTCCTGCTTACTAGAGGCTTGAAGCGGTTCGGAAAAGTTTCATGTTGGGTCTCTAGAACAGCGTTGCTGGACTATTAAAAGGTAAATAAAGATAAATGTAAAACTAAATGGAAACAGGATTGGAAGGAAACTTCTATGGAAATTTTCAATAACCGTGGCATCGTATAAGTTAATTACATCCATGTGATAGTTTAATTGATATTCTTTTATTCATTTCATATATATATATATATATATATATATCACATTTTTTCTTTTTTAAATTGTTAATATAATTTTAAACAAATTTATCTAATTTAATTATGGTGACTTTTTATGTGAATCTCACCACAAAAGGTTGTAAACTTATAATATATTTGGTACATAGGACCAAAACATAAGGTTGAATTATCTGGGAAACGGTACTCTACTGTACAAATATGAAACGTTTTCAGCAATATCAAGCGTCCAAGACTAATTTAATTGATAGTCCAAGATAGTTTAATTGATATTCTTTTATTCATTTCATATATATATATATATATATATATATATATCACATTTTTTCTTTTTTAAATTGTTAATATAATTTTAAACAAATTTATCTAATTTAATTATGGTGACTTTTTATGTGAATCTCACCACAAAAGGTTGTAAACTTATAATATATTTGGTACATAGGACCAAAACATAAGGTTGAATTATCTGGGAAACGGTACTCTACTGTACAAATATGAAACGTTTTCAGCAATATCAAGCGTCCAAGACTAATTCTCATCGGCGAATGAAATTCACCTCTCACTTTTTCACAAGCATCCACAAGATTCCAGAATGAGATTCGAATCCACCTCCTTTTGATTGGAGATGGGAGATCCTATTTCACTCAATCATCCACTCTGAAATTGGAAATTATTTTTCCTCCAAAACCAGGCAACCCTCTGAAGGCACGCACGCACACATACACACGTCTGCTCCTTTGTCATATAGCTGAGCATCCATATCGCGACCTTGAGAATTGTGCGATCTTGCTAAACTTAGAACTTAGTTGCTTAGTTGACGGAGATGAAATTGCAATTGACACACCCAATACGGATATCATAAAATTTTATAGCCTTAACTGCATGTATGCGTATTAATCCACTACTCCCGTAGTATAACATGCCAGAATTCTTTGATGACTTTCAATTCTGTCAAATTCAGAATATTGTAGATAATATAAATCTAAAAATTTCTTATGCGTGCCCATATTTTTCATTATTTTATACTACACTATATATATATATATATATATATATATATATATGAGGATATATGATCAGAAAGAAGAAATGAAAACGAATTCTTAATGTCTTTCTTGAAGAGTTTGGGTTGTCTATAATTTAAGGAGGATTGTCTATAGTTAAATCTGTAATGCATCCTGAGGAAAACGTTCCTTGTGTTTAAGACCCATCCAATAAACTGAATATCAGTAAATGTTTGCGCATGTATCCGAATGTTTGTGTCTTGCTAAACATTCCGATACACACCCCACATGTGTTCCCTCTGATAATTTCGAAATATTTATTTCGCATCAGAGAGGACTGGGGGGGGGGGAGTCTGAACAGCATCAAATCCCTTTACCCTCTTTAAAGCACAGTGTCTGAGTTCGAGAGGTCCTAAGAGCCTGTTAAGAGAGATGATAGAGGCAGAGTCCAATACTTTTGACCCAAGCTTCGACCTCAGTCCCCTACATCTCACCCTACCCTACCCTGTGTACGAAGAGGAGGAGTGACGGCGCCACCATTCAAGGTCAAATGACCTTGTACACGTGCAGAAAACACCACACACACACACAAGTAGGCAAAAGCCCCTCGAAATAGCAGTGAAAATAATCCCTGTCGCAGGGCCCCGCCAAACCTATCTTAAAGGAACTTTGCCGGGGTTGCCTAGAGAGAGGCCCACTGAAACAAGTGTTCCCGGTGGTTACCAAACTCAGTTAATTTATTGAATGATCACTGTTTACTTTGTGCGTCCACGTGCTGCCGAACATTTAAAGCTTCAGCAAGAACACGCGGAGCCACGTTTACTGTTTATTTACCACCTTGACAATCTCAAGAGGTGACTTCGTATGTTTAATTTTAGCGCGATACAAGGAAAACTCTAAAATCGCACAACAGCTAGTTGTGACCCTCGTGACATTCACTAGACATGTTTAGAACTCATAGTGAAAGTGTTATTGTCTATTGGTAAAGGACTCTAATCTTGAAAGAAAAAAAAAACAAACAAATAAATTCTAAACTTAATGCACGTCTTGCCATCTATAATAAGAACGGAATATAAAAACAAGATACTTTCCTATACAAACGTACGTGATTTCACTACAAAAATTTTCTCTTTACTCCATGGAATAAAACGATCAACATGATGAATGTGGTTTATTCTTCGGATTTCCAAATAAATCCAACAATTCATAAACACAGTCACAAGCTCTGATTCCACACTGTAAAATTCTTCTACGAGTTACTATTACCTATAATGATTCTCAACAGCTAATAATGAATATTATTGCTTCCTTTAACGTCGTGGAGCTGTTTGGATGAATCTACTGGTTAATGAATACTCCAATTAATCTTACAGGGGTGTGCCCGGTGATTATGATAGGGTGGGTCAAGACCCGCGGGGTTCACACTCCTAACAACGGGGTGTTAAAGTAATAGGTCTGTGTGTAATGAAAACTAATTCTAACTTATATGCTGGTTCCAGGGTGAGTCGACAAGACCCTCTCCTTCTTCCTTGACTTTACCTCCCAATACGTACATAGAGGTGTGTGTATATGATCGACGTGCATAGATCGGTATTATTTTAACAAGTTTTCCGTTAGCTCTATCTCTAAATATAAAATAAGAGCATAGAAAAAACATATATAAACAAATGAAATATTTGTATTCTGTTGCGTGTACCTTCTCTGCTCTATTTTTCATGCCCTTAAGTCATTCATATAAGCACAGATTCCAAAAGAGAATTTTCTTATGTTAATGAGACACTATTAGAAAGGTCTGGATAATACATCCATTGACAGTAAGTAGCCCCGCTTTGATTTGCACGGGTGTTATATGTGTCAGTACATCCCACACCGGTCTTCGGACAAACAGAACCTCGTTCCCCAAACTAGGAGGGGTAGAGATCGAATGCTAATGACGAAGTTAAAAGATTTGTTAAAACAGCCAGTGTCAGGGGCACTCGAACCTTTCTTGACATAAGTTTGACCGATTTCTATAAATTATGTTTGTTCTTTTCAATTTGGTATTCACAACCTGAACTGTTATGTAAACTAAGTACCCACTGCGATAACGCAATTAAGTGCGTGGCTGTTGTTTAACATATCTAAGATCATACAGAGGTTTCAAAGACACGTTTAACAAACATGTTTCTAGATTTGTTTGTGAATTGATTTGAAAATTTTCCGAGAACAACAAAAGGGAACTTGTACATGACGTGATAGGAATTATATGAAAAAATATTTCAAAAAAATGCACCGTGTGTGTGTGTGTGTGTGTAAGAGAGAGAGAGAGAGAAGGAGAGAGAAATTAATTCAGAAATGCTCTTGCCATATCATAAGTTCCGAAACCAGTCCTATGTATCATTTTAATTTTATATCCTTATTTAATACCACAGTATTACTTGAATAACCTGTCATTGAACTGTGCTCTAAAGAAAAAAGAAAAAAAAATGGTTGTAACAAAGTATTTTCAAGTGTTATTTTTTAACCATTCCGATCGGGACAAATAAGTCTCAATGCATTTTTGTAAAAGAAAAAAAAAACGTGCATTATATAGTAAATTGAAATTCTGTTTCTAAGAATTTATCTTTTTCAGATTCTGTTAATTTTCGTTAAGGAAAAAAAAAAGTAAAAGAAGGAAAAAACGAAAGAAATGACATAAAACCATACCGAGCAATATTTTTTGAATTATATAGAATTTCTAACAATTAGAACACATTAGATTGAAGAACTCGATACTTGAAATTTTGCTGAATATCAGTGAGAGTATAGTATGATAAACCATTTTGCGATACGTTCCACTTCATAAGAGATTTGGTTTCCGAGTTTCGAAACGGAAACTAAGAAAAATACTCACAGTCACTTTAGAGATCATATACATGCAATTACTTTCGCTCACTGACGAACCTTCCTAAGTAGTGCAAACGTTTTTTTTCTTTTAGATAATCAAAAGAAATTTATTCCTTTTCCTTCGCTTTACTGTTTTACGTAATAGAAATCTTATAGCATAAAACGGTAGCCGAAGAAGCTGTCAAGATCTTAAATCAGGTCGAAAAGAAACACGAGAGAGAGAGAGAGAGAGAGAAAGAGAGAGAGAGAAACAAACTAGCTGTCAAAGTAATTCGGGTCGCAAGGCTAAAGAGTCACTTGCAGTATCTCATTGTAGAATGCGTATGCACGAGCCAACGTGCCCATGAGATGTCGTTTTCTATTAGTGAATGTTCAACGAAATGTAGGTCTATCGGTGTTGGTTATTAGTTGCTCTTCCAGCCATGGTTCTTCTCAACTGGAGAAAAACGAAGTAATTTCACATTTGCCATACCTTTAAAGGCTACAAAATAAACTAGTTATAAATACTGAATTGCAAACCTCTCCCTCCTCCTTAAAGTAGAAGTCCTACTTATTGGGCAACAATTAACGTAAATTTATAGCTGAATTTCGGAAAAAGTGAAATCATATTTATTTAGGTCGTTACTACTTGTACATTGCGTTTTAACTGGCTCCGATAAGAGGATTTTAGTTGTTTTTTCTTCTTTTTTTTGTGAATAATTTCATTCGGTGAAACATATAAAACATTGCAATTCAGCCAAGGTTGATGGACAGATAAAGACCTCGATTTTTGACGCAATAAAATTGACTAAATCGATAGACTTTCTATTGAGCAATTCTATTACCGTTATGGATATATGCAGCAAACTCAACCAAAATAAAATTGGGGCAACGAAATAAGAAATAATTGTCTCCATCAGTAATTATCATAAGTGAGAGAGATCACAAACGGGGAGAGAGAGAGAGAGAGAGAGAGAGAGAGAGAGAGAGAGAGAGAGAGAGAGAGAAAACGACAAGAAAGAACAGAATAAGAGAGAAAAGAAAGCAAGAAGAAAGAAGTAAAAAAAAGAGACATATCCAATGAAGAAAAACAAAACAAATGTGTCCGCTTGAGTACAGTACAACAGAATATCTTATTTATTTTCCTTCAAGAAATAAGCCATTATGAAGTATCGCAGTTTAATTTGCAGGTATCCATCCCATCCCTTCTTCTTCTTCTAGATTACTCCCCATAAGAACAGCTAATATGTAGATCGGGACTGATCTAGAATTACTAACTACCATTCTCTTTACATTTTCCCACAAGCTATTTAAATGCTTTGCAAATGGTCCAATTTCCCCACCTACAACCCACCATTAACTGGGAGATCTCTATCTGAAACGCCTAACTTAGCATATAATTGACCTTTGCAGCTCTCGCGTGGCATGTGGTCACGACTCCCTAATGAGGAATTCTCCACTGCTAAGCCATTTTTAGTCACTGTGTGAAAGAAAAAAAAAATGTGCTAGCAGGAGTAATGAAATGGCATCGCACTTTTTAATTACTGTTTAAGAATTAAGTACAGATAAAGACGTCAACAAATATACTGAAGTGATAATGTCATGCACAGATGAGAGAGAGAGAGAGAGAGAGAGAGAGAGAGTAGAAATCAAAATTGAAACTTGATCTCTTGCATGTAAAACACTGCTACTCTAAAGGTCCCAATGATGAAGTATAAAATCAGCTGTTAGATCGAATATCAGGGTAAAAAAATTCAGGTGACATCAATCAGAAAATGCAAGAGAATATATTACTATATTTGACATCCACACTAAGTTGGTGTTTATTGTATATCAAAAAAAAAAAAAATCAGCTAACGCCTTTTTATATACAGGGAGTAGGTGAGGCCGTTTTTAGCCCTATCTGACTTTTGGAGACTGAGTGGGCAGTTCAATCTCCACTGGTACCCAATCAAAGAAAGCTGGCTCAAGGCTATGACTAATTAAGCGGCACGCAGTGAAGAGAGACGGCTCTATAGGTGTCGCCATCTTGTGGTCCCTCACCCTAACACTTGTATTTAATGTCTGAAATAATGTGGGTTCTACGGTCGATTTTCTTGAGTTTACGGGACGAAAAACCCGAGTTTCCTGGAGAAAAAAACCCGCTTGCCCGTGCCAGAGATCGACGAACTCGGGAACCGGTCGAAAAAAAAGCTTACAAAAATTTTCTCTAGTCGCTGATCGTTATTGCCTTTGGCCATAATTCCAGGAAACTCATCACTAGACTCGAAACCAAGTCTTCCTTCGTGCGGCCAAGCGCCGTGGTATGCAAACGCCACATCCACTGAGCTACACAGACTCGTATATTGAATTACATATTCTGTAATTCATCTAACATTACAGATATTGTCGCCTCTATTGCTGATTATTGTCAAACATGTAATTGCGTACATCTGCTGGAAGATCGGCGTGTCATATGACTAATTGAAATCTCTTATGTCGGTTATCGGAACAGTAGGGCACAGAACTACTTGTTACTTCAGTGTTCCATGAATGTCACGTGTCACTGAAACCTATTTGGAATTTCCGTCGTTCGTATCACTTAGATGCGTTCTGTTTTTGCTCTCATTCTGCTTACGTACTGATCACAGTTGACACCACACTTTGTTGATACGTGGAAAGTTCTCTAAATGTGACTTTCAGGACGAATAATGACTGGAATTTTATAATTAGATTGTTGTGCTTCATTTAAGATTGTTTCACTATGATAAACTCGCTGCACTGCTGTAAGGTGTATATACTCCTTCTTCGATTACTTGTATGCAACTTTACTTTTAAAAAAATATCGCAAACAAGTAATGTAGGAAGGGTTCATTTTCTTATCTGGGGAAAGTTCTTTCAGTTCTAATTCGTCTAATAGGACACCACTTTCGCTAAGAGTGAAACTACATCGTCATCATTATTTCAAGCCAGAATATCCATGTATGTGATGTCTTGTAGCCTTCTCTGCAAGATATGCTCAATTTTTGATGCGCGATAATTGTGGCACTTGCATGATTTTTCAACAGTTAACAGTTTAACCGGATATGTTGGCGCATATTAGGTCAACAAAATCGGTTCATTCACCAGGAGGTAATGGTACTGTTCATTAGCTAATGAACAGTGCAGTGGATAACCGTGAAGCCTTTGGGATTAAAATAATTGGCTTGAATTTCATTTAAAGAGGAAAACCTTTATTCGGGATTCCTTAGGTGATGGTGCGTAAGCAGGTCTCGTTTTTTATCCTTCGAAAAACAGAAAAATCGGCAGGAGAACATACGCAGTTAGCAGATATAGTGTACTGACTTCATGATCGTTGTTGTCTTTGGCCATAATTCCAGGAAACTCATCACTTTTTTTATGACCCCACATTAAAGGTCACAGGACCTCTAACACAGTAGTATCATGCATGGGTATGACTTGCTTAATATTAGTCATTTGAACATACGCATTTCAAGAAACATCCTTCGTAACAGTTACGGTGGCACTAAATATTTTACTTTATTTTTTTATCAAGCTCACATAGTGCAAACATAAACTAGAAATTGCCAAGAGAAGAGTTGTGTTTGAATAGCTGGAGAATGTAATTCTTGAAGAACGCAAAGTAACGGAAACTATTATAGAGAAAATGAGGCATATGAATTAGAAGGGGAAGAAGCGAAACTGGTTCAGTGAGTTTGTAATTATATTGAAAAACATATATCTTTTTGTAGGTGCAGAGGAGGAAGGGGAAACAATGGATTTAGAATAACGCCCATGGAAGTAACTATAAAAAAGTAAGAGAAAAGAAGCGAACTGAGGTACCAGTTAGAGTAAGTTTGTAAGAGAGAGTTAACGAAGTAGTCAAATTTCTCTGTTTCGGTCTATTACTTTCAAGAAATGTCATGGAAATATTTGATGCACCACATCCAAAATGTGAGAACAGTACTCCAAGTTTGGCAGGATTTGTAGACTGTTAATGGCTATGTAGTTGAGACATAACACCTTGACAGAGAAAATACAGCAAGTTTACTATGAATATGTGATGCATTTGTGCCAAGAAACTCTAGAAATGGATATGAAACCGAAAAAGAGGGACTTGAAAATCTAGATATTGTGAAAATTAAGAGAGGTGAAGTGAGATTTTTGCGACAAAGCATTGAAGACTGAGTTTTGATAATATTGAAGTTGACAAGGTTGTTCGTACCCGACTGAAGAGCGGCCTAGGGAACCAATGTTCAACGTAATGGATCTGGTAGCTATTGAAGCTCGGAATGCTAAAGCAGTCCAAAGCTTGTCACTGAGCAAGAGGATGAGCAGAGTTTGCTATGATCAGCAGAACTATGCACGAGATTCAGGATCATTGAAAGAGAAAGTCATTTTGTAAACGAGGATGAAGAAGACATTGAAAAGAACAGAACCTCTGAGCAATGCTTGTTCGCCTGTTAATGTGTGTCCTCACGTTTTGCTGATTTACTTTGTTTGTCACTCGAATATTCAAGAAAAATTACGCTATAGAAATCATTTTTGCAACGAAGTATATTTTTAAATCAGGAATATTAACTTCAGATCTGTACTATTTGAATTAAGTCAAGACTGCTAAGGATATCACAATGTGTCTCACTTGTCTCAACTGCCTACAGAAGCTTCACATTTATTCTTCAGAGACAAATGAATAACATACCCTGAATAAAAAACCCAGCACCAATAATTCTGTTTCAGAATTCTTGCATATTTTATCCAATTGATGATTGTTTGGCCTACTGAAACACTTTAAACAATTATGACGTTATTACTTATTTAGCTAGAGTTTCGGGATTAAAAAAAGACAAATTTATTTAATTCCTGATCAGTATCTTCTGCTCTTAACTGATTTCATAGCCTCTGATGGAATCTTTCCCCTTTTTTATTTGCATTTTCGATGATACATTTTAAAAGAGCAGGGGAAAAAAGAAGTATAAATTATGACAGCAAAAGCGAAGAATGAACATGCACATAAAACAAGACAAAAATAAATAAAATAATAATAATGTTTTGCTATTCTTAGATTGCTGTGCCAACGAACTGCAGATTTCCAAATTGTCTTCCAAAGTGGCACCATTTTTGGAAGGCTTTCATAGCATAAAAGTGAACATACTATTAAGATTATATGGCAGACTGAACCTGTTCGCTCAGATGCCTACTCTATTAAAGCACGTTGTGCAAGACGTATTCAGTGAACCTGCTGAAAGTAGAGCCACCTACGAACAGCTCGCAGCGGCAACGAAAAAGAGGGGGAAAGGTAGACATCCTAACCCATGCACCTTCACTATGTCACCTGTCGTTGCCCTTCTTCTGTTTGTTGGGAAACCTGTCTGCAGAAACAATAGGCCCAAAGAGCCAACCGAGGACGTAGAGATACACGTGCATACCCTATGTCCAATTATCTGGTGCGATCGTAAACTTCGATTACGACACCTTCTGCTTCTGTCTTGTGAAGTAGGCGTAATCAATCTAGCAGGATTAAGAGACATCGCAGAACAGAAAACAAACATAACCTTCCGTAGTTCAAGTGGCTATGACACCAACTTGAACCTTTAAAAGCATTAAAAAATGGACTTGGAAAAAAAAACCAAATGTAGGTCGATGTAAGAAATATTTGCTACAGCTGAAACTTAGCGGAACAGGCGCCTTGGCACGCGAGCGAAGACCTGGAAAAAAGACGTAGATGTTTGGTCAACCAGTTGTGAGTGTTAAGCCTAATGAGCGGACCTGATTAAAGGGGAACTAGGGAAGTGGGCCAAGTACACAGAAGGCTGCAAGGTGTACTGTAGTGACAATAGAAGGAGTTACTAATTAAAGCGATGTACTATAGATCATCACCCCTCATAGGACTGGACTTTTTTTAAAGATATCGTTAACAATCTTTAAGAAAATGACGAACTTTTCTATCGATATGTTAAATGTTTATAACACACAAATACCGTGTGAATATTTTATTTGAATTATGATCTGAATCTGGCAACTTACAGGCTAATGTTCATCAGGACGACTTCTAGCGGTCGGTGTAGTATTTAGGTTCATGATTTAACCGAACATTTCTAACAAAATATTTTACATTATGTTTGTGTTTGTTCATAATTTCGTATTAACCAGTTCTGGTTCGGATCAAGAACTCAAATGAACGCTTTAGTATACACGTGTACTAAATGGGGGAAAAAAAGTGAGGGAGACGAATCTTCGTATGACCTAGCCAAGAGTTCATATCAAAGAAGCTTGAAAGGGGCCTCTTTGAAGCACGAGTAATAAACTCTACCAAGTGTACACAATTTGGCATTTTTCATGCGGAGTAATAGTTTGCATAGGAGGTTCCGACACTTATCTGACGGCCTCCCACCTTCTTGTTATCACCACAGATCCAGGTGTTCAAGACAGAAGGTACGCTTGGTGTAAATGTCCTGCAATGCTTTTCTCACATAGAAATGTGCTGAACTAAACAGACCCATATTTAATTCTCATGATGAATGACACCTACACCTGATGGAAAAAGGTGGTGGGGGGATGGAAGTAATTGGTTACGCAATGTCCAGCCTCTCGCTGTATAGAAACGGTGTGTTACCTTGCCTGTCATGTTAGCAGTGAGGGGGCACTCATTACGAACATCTGTAAAGTCGAAGAATGGTTGTTAAGAGAGACCTCGCATATGCTAGGGGTCACTTCATCCAAAAAAGATGGTTGATGGTGGTGTATGTGAAGAGAGAGAGAGAGAGAAGCAATAAATGCAGGCATTTATAGAAAAGGGCGATTCGATGGCATGCAGTTCTTAACAAGTTAACAAGAACGAGGACAAGGAGCTGTATTGTATTAGAACCGATCACGTTTAGTAGTTGCGACTGACGCACCGGAGGCCACCCTTCAGCTAATTAGTTGTAAAGATAAGTGCTGCCAGTTTAAATAATAATTATCATTTCGAAATTCAGCTCTCTGTCAATCGGCATCTTCACTTTTGCTTTCTGGAGCATTAAGCTAATTTCACCGAATATTTTTTTCCTCTTGAGTGATGTTTCAGAGTCTTGGTCATATTACGACATTGTCAGCCTTCATAGTATAGTCTAATGCACGATTTTTAGAGAATATTTCATGGCGTTCAAATTTGTGGTCACCTCTCAAGTTGAAAAAAGATGCAAATGTTAGTTTTCTTTTCATTTTTTTATAACTACATCAATAATTATAATAATATATGATAATCGTGTGCTGAAATGTTGATCAAGATGATGGATTTATTATTATTTTTTTTCATAAGAAACGAGTTGGTAGGTTAAAAGTGAGGATAACAACAATGTTCATTATTATTTTATACCAAATATGAATGAAATAATTTGCATATGTAAGTTTCATAAGTGATTCGAGAGCTTACGAAAATACAAATTTTCGGCTTGAGTTACAGTAGTATATTTCACTACTGCTCTATTCTAAAATAATCCGATAGATTTAAAAGTTTCAGTGGCAAACAATGTCCACTTGATTTAAAGCAGGTGATAGATATTTATTATACTTTCTTTTAATAAAGTTTACTGCCACACATTGAAGTTAAAACTGATGAATCGTTCAACATGAACTCTTTCTGCGTAAAATCAGAAAGAGGAAGACTTATAACTTGCTTACTCTATATTGAAAATCTGACTTTGGGAAACCGCCTTGTCTAAACCAGCAACAATAATCAAAAATTAAGAGCATGGTGAGTTGATCTGTCGGATTCATCTAAAGGTGGAAAACATCAAGGAAATAGTTACATGAACTAATCAAACGATAGAAGGAGAAATCAGTGTCAGTCTAACATATTTTATTTTTATATTAGGACCTTTATATTATAACAGATATTATGTCGTTATATTCGGAGAGATTCGAGCTATCCTTAAATCTCAATATTATATAGTCCATAATTGACCAAACCATTTTATGTTTCTCTTTATCCTCAAGTATTTAACTTGGAAATCACTTATGTGCACGTGAGCTTGTCACTGACAAATGTGCTGTGCATCCATCAAGCGAACAACTTTAGTTTTCATTGTAACACATTAAAGGTGCTGCAACCTCATTATTCACTTTAAAACACGTCCTGTTTTTTTATTAGAAAGTCAGTTCTGATATTGTATGTCGCAGTTACGGCCTCGCGCTTACAAGATCCTGCGTATGATAACGTAAATAGGTCGATATTCATCTAAACAGCTTCTGTTTAGAAATTTGACAACTTTTGCTACAACATTTAGTTGCGGTATGAATGTGTAGTCAATTCCGTAATGCAAGGTTTTCTAAGATAAATGCAATATATCATTGAAGAATTTTTGTTATAACAATACCGTTATTAAGATTAAACAGTTGATGATGATTCAGACTACGAGAACCGGGTAATAACAGCCCACCATCGACAATCCGCAAATGAAAACAGAAAATGAACAAAATCGAAATTGAAAGCTGAAAGTAAACAATCCGAAATTGAAAGCAAAAATAGTATGCTAACAATGAAAACAGAATTAACATGCCTAAAATTCAACAATAAAATCAGAATTGAAACAGAATTAACATGCCTAAAAATTCAACAATGAAAACACAGAATTAAGACAAAAATTAACAAGCCTAAAAATTTAATAATGAAATAAGAATTAATAACTTAATATTTCAACAATGAAAACACAGAATTAACAAGATAATATTGAAAACAAAACAGCTCAACTATGCAAACCGAAAATTAACAGACCGACTAAAAAAAAACATCATTAACAACCGAAAAACTATAATATGACATAATACAGACCCATAAATCGAAACTGGTCGAATAAGATTTTCATGCGAATACCTTATTATGTCTAAGTGCAGTACACTAATTTCAAAAATTATATGCATTTGAGCTGGGAGGGGAGGGGTACAGCTGTTTCCCAAATCTCGTGCCTAATATACACTTCTAAAAAATTCTGTAATTACAGCTATATTTATATAGAATGAAAATGCTGTACAGGCCTGTATAGTTATTCATTCTGTGTTCTAGTCTTGTATTCTCGTTCTTTGGGTTATGTTTAGTATTAATATTTAGTATTCATGACATGGATTGTGATGCACGTCGAGACTACAAAATAAAACATTAAATTCTGGATTCTTGTCTGTCAGCCCTGTGTAGAAAAGAAGCTATCGAGTGGAAAGACTACTCATAATTATGCTATAGAGAAATACCCCAGATTATTTAGACACGAGTGCAAATGAAATACTTAATTGTGCTCGACATTTGCTCTGCTGAATATTTTTATTATTTGATTATTATTATTTGATATTATTTTTATTATTTATAGAAAAATATAAATTTTGTTTTCTTAATTATATATTTCGGTCTCTCAATCCAAAGATTGGTAGGAATAGCAATGCTGCTTTACTAGAGAATGTCCACGCGGTTAGCCTAGTGGCTGTGCGCTTCGCAACCATATGACTGTGGAAGGAGTGTCGCAGGTTCGATTCCCGTCGAAGACGTGAGGAATTTGAGGATCTTCCTTAGCCAAGTTAGCTGGTCTTGGGCGCGGGCAGTAGGGTTTTTCCCTCAGTTTATCTGGCGTTTTTCATCCCGCAAACCGGCCCCGTGAAGACACACGGATCTACAGCCATAAATACTTAATCCCCCACGAGGGGGCTCAACTCGCTCCAATAGGGAGGGGGGGAGAAAAGGTGAGGAAACTCCATCCGAATAAATAAACTAGAGAATAATGTTGTCTTCCTTTCTCAACAATAAATATTCTATGCCTGTAGATATGTGTTTCGCACTGCTTGGTGAAATTTATCTCCGACCTAATTTAGCCAATATGCAAATTATGTTGTTTTGAAACTTTATAAATTAGGAAGTCAGATCTTCGGAACTTTTCACTGTTGGTTTCAACTGGACTGTTTGAAATGGCAAAATTAAGCAAAACAACATCATACGTGTATAGTACTAAGCCAAAAACAGTCAAATTCTAAAAAAAAAAAAAAAAAGCGTTAATATACCTCCAAATCTCTCTAGTGTTCTTTGTTGTAGACATCGCAACAGTTCTTTCTCGCAAAAATAGAGACAATATCGGCAGTCAGAAATTCATCTCGCAATTTTCAATTCGAAATGTATGTGAACACTTATAAGAAAACATTGGGGCTAATGCTTGTTTGATGTAATAATGGTAAAGAACGCAGATCAAAGATATCAGATATTCATTAATGACAGATATTCATAAAATCTACTTCAGTACAATGAAGCAACTTGCATATTCACTGACGTGCCATTGTTAAAAGGTTCGGTTAGTCAGCATACGCTAATAAAACGGCCGTGAGGCCTGTACCGGGGTAGTACGGCACCATATTATGAAACATACAGCTAATGATTATAATGTATTCTTGTCTGTCAATTGCGTGTGTTTTCCTGGCGGATCTGCCTGGTTGCGGGACGAAAAAGCCGTGTTTTCCCTTAGGGAAAAACCCACCGCAGGAGACGACCAGCTAACTCACCTTCTATTGAAAAGCTCTGATAAAGGTTCTTCGAGTCTCAGACAGGATTAGAAACCAGGTCTTTCGAGCCAAAGGGCATTGTCGAAACCGAATGAGGTATGGAGGCTCTCACTAAAGGGTCAGTGAAAAGATAATGGATGCTAAATGTTGGTAAATATCAATGAAATTTGTTGCCAGAACTGCAGACGTCTCCAGTAAATGGCTTTCATAGCAAATTTCTCAAAAACAGACATTATGAAAACATTTAATTGACTATTTCCTTCATCAGGGCTGAGGAAAAAAAAATTGAATGGTAACTTTATCGAGAATTTTCATTTCCGGGCAAGAATATATTTTTTTTTATTATTTCTTTAGAGTACTTCAATATTATTCTCGCCTTGAAATTAGAGTCTGTATTTCACCACAAAAATCAGGACTGCCCTTGCAGTCACTAGAAGTTTTTTTTTTTTCGTGATATCAAATTGAATATTTGTAAAACTCAGATCTTCCCAAGTTCCTCATCTGCTAAGCATCTTTCCACAGCTCCGATAAGTGTTCTGTTAGCTTTTAAAGTTGTCTTTCTGTTTGTAAGGTACTTTAAAGAATCTTGACTTCTCGGGTAATCCTGTTTCCTGTTTTTGAGTTTAAATGAACATAACTTTTGCAGTCTCCTTTTTCGCTCCCTCTTTCCCAAGTGTTTTTTATCATCTCATTCATCACTCTTGAACGCCACATTTCTATTTTTCATGTTCTTTATGGCCTCTCCTGTTTCCTATTTTCTAATATTTATGTCTGATCCTTCTACGCGGGCTACATGGAATTCATCTTTATCACTTTCCAAGTCCCTTATCCACCGAAGTTTTTTTTTTTACTTTTCTTTTTTATCATATATTTTCTTCACATATTCCTTCTATTAATCTCTTATTTTTTCAAAGGTTTAATTTTGTCTACATTTTTTGTTTTGCTTTTTTTAAAATTCTGCTTTGACTTGTTACACGTTTATTTGCATGCATTGGCTGTCTATTCATCTTCCACTATCTCCAGTATTCTGATATTTCTTTAATTTGCTTCTCTCTGTTTGGAAAACGTACTATTCAAATCTGTTTATTTTCCTTCAGGCAATCTTGGTTATTCTTCCAAGAAAACAGAGAATTTGCTTTGAGAACAAATACAGCTCGTATGCAGATACCTTTGTTTCCTTGCCGATATAAACATTCTGCCTTCTTTCTGTATCTCGTCTTATAAATTCCTTTGTCTTTCCACTTACGCGTTCTCTCTCTCTCTCTCTCCCTCTCTCTCTCTATAATAACTAATAACTTAATAAGAATCCTTACTCATACAAAGGTAGTTTAGTCAGTCTCATGCGGAGGTAAGAGAGTTGTTTCTACTGAAAAAGAGAGTTTAGAACACAGACTGGAGAATATGCAGATTAAACTGACAGAATATACAGTCCTTATACCTCTCCTGTGACTTCTGCTTTCCATATAATGGGACAGTACAGTTTTTCCATATTCTGTTCTCAATAAATAAGTGTATCACATGTTGAATTCTGCATTATTTAATGTTGGTCTCGCAAACATAACTCGGATTTCCGCTAAATTAACTTTCTTCGTATATTCGTAAGTAGCACGTTCGTAGGATTTCATGAAAATTTGTCAAAAAGACGTAGGCTCGAATTCCTTCACAAATACAACGAAACTTTCTTGATCTTTTTTTTTTTTAAATCGAAGTCGAAAACTAAAAGCTTGACAGAGATTGTGAGTTTTCCTATCCCAAACGGACAAAAGCGTTACTAACATTCGGGAACTTAATTAGATTCAGACTTTTTTCTTTTGCGAGAGAAAATGATAATCAAGATTCTTTTATAACATTTTTGAATATGTTTCTGCTACTTTTTGAGTACAATAAGTAAAGGAAATCAAGTTTTTCACGCATTTATAATTTTTTTTGTGGCCAGCGAATTCTCTGATTTTTCTGAAGCTTTGCTAAATGCTTTCCGAATGAGTATTGAGAAAGAATCCTAGACTGTCGGTAAAAGTTAATTTCGTTAAAACCCTGTTTCATGTGCGTTTAACATTCAACAAAGTAAGAGGATGGTTTCGCTCACGATTCACTCATTCATAATGCCATGTATTATAAAACTATGATAACACAATACGCTTACACAAAACCTTTTACAGACGCTTCCTAAAACGCGTTATAATTCTGCCCATGCCATTGCTATAAATGCTAATGAATGGATATTTAGAATGTAGGAAGAAGAAAACATTAATATTTTTAAATAATACGGTGCAGTCTTTGATGAGGTAATTACATTACCACATCAATAAAGTGTGGTGGTAGCAGCAACAGTCTTCTCTGCTATTTTATTTTAGAGATCCTTTAATATGTTGATATTTAACATTGGTCCTAGCAACGTGAAATGAAGACTTTCCGGTCGATGATTTTAAAATGCTGAAGAAAACACTGATAGAAGTGCTACCGTATATAAAAACTCTTCATAATTTTATTTTTGTAATAAGTTATATATATTCGTAATATCATGAAAGATCGTTCCATTTAACCAAAAATAGATTGCCATACTTCTATTTTCTCAAGTTATGCTGCGTTTTCATTTTTTACAGTCTATTTATCAGTGTACCTCATACAGATTTTCTTCCAACTACTTATTTAAAAAGTACATGATTACCCAACTACATGTTTCCATTTGAAACTTCCCAAAAGAAAAAGTTACTTTCGTCTTTCTTCACATTCGTTTTCCGAATTACTGACATCATCAGGAGCTTTTGTTATTATTGACTGAATCTCCTTAATTCAGTAGGTAATCGCATTGCCCTTTGATGAGAAAGACCTGAGACACATCTCATATGGAGATTTCATGGTCTCTTTCTTTTGGAATGATCTGATTTTGAATTCTCTCTGTGTAGGATGCAATGATGCTTTCCAAATGAAGATGTGCTACCGTATATAAAAACTCTTCATAATTTTATTTTTGTAATAGGTTATATATATTCATAATATAAGCGGGTTTTTCCTCCCGGAAACTCGGGTTTTTCGTCCCGTAAACTCAAGAAAATCGACTGTAGTACCCACATTATTTCAGACAGTGACATATCTTGTTAGGGTTAGGTACCAAGAGATGGCAGCACTTGTTTGCCAGCCTCTTCATCGGTGGCTGCTATAATTAGTGATAGACATGGGCCAGCTATCTCTGATTGGCTGCCGGTGGAGATTGAACTGCCCACTCAGTCTCCAAAAGCTAGTAGGGTATAAAGGCCTCGTCTACTCCCTATTAGGGAATAAAAGGCGTTAGTTGATTTTTTTTTTTAAATATTCATAATATAATGAAAGATCGTTCCATCTAACCATAGATAGTCACTCTAATACAAAAATAACGATACCGAGTAGGAAGAGATTTTCCTCCCAGTATAACCCGGCCACCTCCGTATGAGGAGGCATGGTTTTCCTTCAAGGTAAACATCCTACTAAACAGGTAAACCAACTGAAGAGACATAAAATATGTAAACCAAATGTAACAGACATAAAACATGTAAACCCAATGGAACAAGCATAAAACATGTAAACCCAATGGAACAAGCATAAAACATGTAAACCAAATGGAATAGACATAAATTCTGACCTCGGCCGTAATTATAACCATCTCCCATTCGTCCTGAAAACGGGTTTTCATATACCCAAACTGGCCTCAAAATTTACAGATAAGATGCACTCACAGGTCTCATAGACGTGGTTGCTTGGACCCTAATTCAAACCAACTTATCGAAAAAAATAATAATAAGAAGACATTATCTTGAGCCGTTGCAGTTTCTTCTTCAATACCGGCATTGGTTCCTCCTTTTCTATTCAGTTTTCAGACTATCATCGAAAAGGTGTTTACATTTTGTGTCTATTCTCCAGAATTCCTTCTCAAACTGGAGGAATATTATCCACAACAGCTAGTTTCAAATCATCTAATTCAGCTTCGTTATTTTGCCATTTATTTAAGTTTGCCTGTTTCAAATAGTTGTTATTTTGTTGTTTATTTTTAAAGTACGGACAAAGAAACCAAAGCTAGGAGGCCATTGTAAATTGTGCATTATTTCTGTTAACGGCATTTATCCATTTAACATTTGTGGGGAATGAAAATCCGAGTTTGGTTTCAGACGGATACAAAAGAATTATTATTATTATCATCATCATCATCATCATCATCATCATCGTACACATATTTTCTATTCTACTCTAATGCCTTTTCATTCTGCCTAATAACTAGACACATACCTGTGAAATAGAATGGAAGCAAAGGCATACTACGTTGCTACACATCAGCAGATTGTTAAACTCAACAAAACTAAGAAATTTCGAAATATAAACCAGTTTATATGTCACACAAGCTAAACACTAAAGAATTCAGTTTTCTACAGCTGCGATCGATTAATCGTAATTACAAGCTGAACTTTTTAAACATATTTTATACGCTCGCACTGAATTCAGTGCCATATACTGTGGCTCCAAATCTAGGGCTAGAAGAAGAACAAAAGAGAACAACAAAAAGAAGTCCTAGTACATTCTGTGTTATCCAGCTCTAGATCTGGGAGGGAACTAGAAGTCATTCTCAGGGGAATTTGCCACGACTACAGTGCGCAAGGCAAGCAAAGAAAGTATCTTGAAATAAGCCTGAGAAAGTCCAAAGCATAATACGTTCATATAACTTTACCAACACCATCACCACTAAAGGATGTAGTTCCCGAAATAAATTATTTTCATACGATGTGGAATTCTTCTTGAAGTAGTAGGCAACTTGTTCACGATGGCAGGTGGTGAGTAGTCGCCCAGAACCAACTTGTGTATTGATAACGAATAATTCATCTTCTGTCTTTAATATAAGTTCAGGCTTCCTCACTCCGACTTCAATACAATAATTGGATTCTACAATTATCATCTAGCCGTCGTTTTTCAGCCATTCCCTATAACTTGCATCAGTGGATTGTATCTTCTGATAGAAATTCCATTTGTATTATCAACACTGTGCAATATCAGCCAAAGTTTTTGTGCGATAACATCCTATCCTGCAGTTCTTGTGATTACTTCCTCACAGAGTTGTACGAGTTCGAGTTGGCAGGGCGTTTGATTTTCCTCTTGATTAGATCTGTATATTCAAATTCATAGAGGAGACAAGTCCCATCCCTAATCCATTCATGTTGAGAGGAAAAATGTTTAGATTCTTGGAATTCGGCATCTTCATTTGAATGATGCTCTTCCATCTGACGACTGTGTTAAAACTCATTTCATTTGTTCAGCCGAGACAGTCGTAATCAGTGATGTCCTTCCGTCAAGCACCCCGTCCAAAGTTACTTCGATTAATACATGTAGACATAGAAACATAATTCTAAAGTGGAGAAAGTATCTTTAATCTGGATGGACGTGGTCTAGGCAGAAACTATCGCAATGAACGACTTCCCTGTCTCCATAGTTAACGGTAGTACGGAAAAATGCTAATGATACATCAAAAAGAAGATGTATTCAAGACCGAACTACCAGGTGAACTGCTACATCTACCCAGTAATAATTAGGAGTAACCGTCTGTAAAGTACAAGAAGGAAATAACTAAGAATGAGTAGCCGTTGGTGAGATTTAAGGAGGACTCTTCAAAATGAAGAGGGATAATTCCTGGACTGGATGAAAAGAGAAACAGACTTGTTAGAGAAAAGAGGATACCTAGATAGCTGTACTCAGAACCCCGATAGAATGCAAAGAATGCAAAGGTACACCTTTCGAGGAAAAACTCAAAGTTTTGAACCTTCAGTTTCATGTCAATAATACTGGAGGCGTGGGGAGAACAAAAGATTGCATACTCGATTTTGTCACAAAAAGTCGACTGCTTAGTTAAGGAGGCGAATGTCATATCATTAACAGTGGTTGTACAGGTCAGTGGCCAATATGACTTGGGAGTGAGCTAATAAACTTATCAGTGATACAATTGAAGAAAAGAGGAAATATATGGTCTCCTTGGCGTACATCCCTAAGTATATAAGTAATATAAGTGTGGTAATTATATAAGAAAAGTGGATATTAGATCCAGCATTATTTCAAAGCTGAATGTAGAAACTATGAAAGTTTTGTAAAAATAAGTTGATCAGAGAGCTTTCGGGAATACACTCACCGACCTTCACGAGTTGCCTTAGCGCGAACTACTTTGAAAACATAGGTGTCGCCCAAGCGTCTATATATTCTCTTTCTATTAGTCCATTTTGATAAAGTTTCACTGGCCTGACAGCTGTTTCGAGCTGGTTGGTTCTCTTCAGAAACCGTAAAAGAGCAAAAAAACTCTCGTTTACGAGTTTTTTTGCTCTCTTAAGTTTGGTTTCTGCCTGGTCTCTAAGGAGAACCAACAGTTCGAAACAGCTGTCAGCTCAGTGAAACCTTATGCCCACAGTGGGATTTCACCGCGCAGTTCTTTGGTTGGAGAGCGGATATGTTATCCGACCAGCTAACCAGGCCAGCCAGTCTATTGAAAAGCGATATCCGGTATAAAAGTAAAAGTGCGACAAGACTTTCTAGAAGTCTTACCATCCATACGACAGGACGTCTTGAATCAAGAAAGTACAACGGAAGAAGATACAACAGCTACACCAATCATACATCAAACATTTCACTATGACAAACTCGCCTTGTCATAGTGAAATGACAAGGCGAGTTTTAGAGTTTTAGAATTCGTGGATCGTGATATTAAACACAACTTTAATTTCTCAGGTGTCATTCATCTATTTTCCTTTCATTTTCTCCAATGTAAAGAAAGCATCAGAAATCGGAAAATAATGGGAGTTTAACAAAATATATTCTTGGTGTTGACTAAAAAAAAGTGACTTCGTACGCCTGTTTTTTTGTTTTTTTTTTCAAGCGGATATCAGATCTAGGAAGCCACCGACAGCACCTGCTAGGTAAGCACTGAGCATGCGTAGACATGAAGCATGGAGTCAAGTGGAAATTTCCGTCTCATTGCTGAATTAGGGAGTTCGTAACTATTCGAAGATGATTTCGCTTGAAATCCTCGTCACAACTCTGAGAAGTTGTTCGAGTGCTGGGATATTAATAGGAGATAAAGTACGCTGGAATAAGCCTTATTCTTTAAAAGACAGAAAGAGAAAGACAGTGGAAACGCAAACTTATTCGATAGATCATTGCTGGTCCCCTTGACGGATGTAATGACAGCCTAAGAAGAAAGAATTGCAGGTGTGTGATATCGCAGAGAGAACTGCTTTGTGTAAGTCAATGTGGATGTATTAAATGCGCATTTTAATACGCTATTTTGTAAGGCAGTGTTTCCCAAAGTGTGGTACGCGAAAGGTCTTAAGGGGTACGAGGTTTTTTTTTTTTTTCAATTTTAATCACTTTTATATTTTTGTCGCCATATTGTGCAGATAAGTGCAGGCCTATTTTGTAATGAATTTTCCAATAACTAAAAAATTCTAAAGGACGTTTTAAACAAAATGTGTCTCTTGGTATGCATCGATTGACCTACGTTAGGGCAGCGTCTGCTTGACGGCACGACTACGTTCCAACCGCGTGGTTCGAACCGTTTTCATTACAAGTTAAAATTCAGATAGATCGAAATATGCAGTTAGAACCTCCCGCTAATTTTGGAATTATTAGTATCGTAAACTGTGACGGTCACCAGCGATTGTTTCGTCACTCTTGCTTGCATCTACACATGTTTAATCGTGTTTGTGTCACAGTTGCCTTCTTAATATGGATCCTCCCCCCATATAAGGCTAAAAATAACCAACATTGAACCATTTCACCAAACTAGCTTCTCCACAACAGAAATAATTTCATTCGTCTAATTAAATTTTTTATTATTGAAAATTTATTCATAATTCCAGGCCTGCTTAATAATTCAACAAAGTTGGTTCATATGTTTGTCTTTTATTATAACGCAAATGTTAAAAAATAAATGCCTTTATAGTTATTCTTCATTGAATAAAATATTATTATTATAACTGCCATTAAATTGTTTTTGCCTGAAGAGGGCCAGCGTCACTAAAATTTTAAAAGGGGCACTCGGATTCTGAAAATTTGGGGAAACTGCTCTAAGGTAAGGGAGAAAAAATCTTACATACCACGACGTCTCTCATTTTTTTGAGTTTTGGTATAAAAAATTGAATATTGAATCCACTGCCAAATTTTGCAAGACTTCGGTATTGCTCTACCCTAGTTTAGAATACTTTAGTTGAGCTTATATTTGTTTAAAAATATATTAATATTTAGTATAATGAAAGTTCTTATTTTTTCATATCATGGTGTTCTCTTTTCCATTTATACATTAAAATTTCGGCATTGTGTTGCAGTTGTTACTCGAATTGGAGTAACATTTAAATTGGAGAATAAAAGAATTTCTCCAATTTAAAATATTAACTAGAATTAGTTTATTCCTTTGGATAATCTGTTTTCTCCTTCATATGGCTTTTGAATTCTATGAAAGAACCATTTATCGTTTATTATTATTTTTATTATCGCTTATTATAAAGAATAGCAACCTCGAAAAAAGTGCTATTTAATGTATAACATTATTTTGTTCATTTCAAAATGTTATTCTGCAACAGACGCATTTAATTCTTTTTTAAATGCCTTTAGTATGCTGCTTGGAATATGAGAAACCTATTCCAAACGTCTTGGAAGATGTGGAATTAGGAAGTACATCTTAGTCAAATTAAGATGTACTTCTTAATTTGATTAAGATCAATGTCTTATCAAATTCCTGATTTTGATAAGAATGCTGTTCCACTATAACTGACTGGACTTTATACTCACTACTTTGGAAAGGAGTTACTGCGAGTACTTTTGGAAGTTTTTGCAGATGTTATTACCATGAAGTTTGCATAATAATCCTTCTCTTTCCAGAAGATCTTGTGAACTATAAAGAATGCATCATCTTCTCGTCTTTGACATAAGAAAAAGGTTTTCTTACAAAAAGAAAGCAAATAATATATGTTTAACGAATTTCTTTGTCTGTGTTTCTTCAAGGACAGATTCTGGACACGTGTATCTCAAAAGCGTGTATTAGATAACCAAACTACCATAGAAACCCGCCAGGTAAAAAGTACGCATGCGTGGATATCGTACAAAGTGGAAATTTCCGCTAGTTACACCTCCAATAGGTGTGCTGTTGGTACTTCCTCTGGAAACTTCATAACAACGTTACTTCGTCTGGAAAATCACAGTTGAAGGACACATATTATGAATTAGCCAATCGTGTTCTCTCTTTTTTTTTTCTTTGCTTCCACTCAGAAAGTGCTGTTCAGGAATGTGCCTGTATCGAAGTATGTAAGCAGTATAATGCAAATTATAAATAATTACACCACAGACTTCATGGAAATCCTGTTTTCATCATTTTTTTTAAAGAGATAAAGGTCAGATCTAAAGAACAATAACAACAACAACAAAAAGTATTCCAGTGAATATAATCTCTCAAATGCCACTTTGTATCATACACTATCGTAAACTGTGTTCAAAAAAATTTTTGATCTAAATGTACTTACTAGCTTTTACAAAAATAACGTCTGTATTCACTGGAATCAGACATTTTTAATGTCCTGTAGCATTTCATTGTCTCATACAGAATCGTCAAAGTAAAAAAAAAAAAAAAAAAGCTGTTTTCTACCAGATACTAGAATTTTTACTTCCGCAAAACACACACAACCAGCCGGAGAACACTCTAAATTAACAGACATCATAAATGTAGCTCATGGCCTTTGCTGCCTCGTCGTCCTAATATGAAATAAATGCAGTTATTTAGATAGCCGTTTTGATTATGAAAAATTACATAGTTTTTTAATGACTGACCATAAGTAAAATACGCAGTGGTGCCATTCCTTCTTATTATTTATGTATATGGTTCCTCGTACATCAGATTTCTTCTAGTAAATATCCTTCGTTTGAGCTCAGACCCTCCTGCTCCGACCTCCGCCACACATACACTCAGGAAAATGAACATTTGAAGTTAGACATTACATTTGCATTTTCCCTTATTATCACTGATAGACATTCTTGCAAGAAAGTTATTAGTGTACATTCTTAACACAGGGCAAAACAAACGAATGAAATTGTGTTACCATTCTCCTTTCTATTTCGTGGTCGTAAGTTTGATAGGTTTTTATAAACTAAATATACAGCTGATATTTTATAAATGCAAAAGTTATCTTTGTTGGCATTGAGATCATGAGTAGAGAAAGTCAACTAAACATTGATTACCACGAAAGCAAACAAAATCCTGCTAGAATACATTTCGGATTTTCACTTTCCTTTAGCACGTAAGTCATATGAGACGTGTGAACCAGTAAACAAATCACTTCAAAGTATATGACGATATCATAAACTGCATTCGTCTAGTCTTAAATAAATTTCTGTATTTTTTTTAAATGTATTTATTTTTATCGTCTGCAATCTTTATAGTTAGAAATAAACGCAGTCAAAATGATAAATCATAAGATTTTTTTGCTGATAAAGTTATTAAATTTGTTGTTTTTCTCTTCCTGGTTGGTTGCTGGTCTGTGCCAGATAGAACCGCTCTACGCTGGCCCGTCTGTAATATAAACGATGTTGACATCTTATCCGTAGTCCGCCGATAGCGTCTAAGGACAGTCCTAGGTTCCTTGAGGGAAGCAAAAAGGGGGATGGAGAGAGGGAGGGGATTGGTGTAACGTGTGAAAAAGAGGGACAGAAAACGAGAAAGAGAGGAGAGGATTCACTGATTGAGGAATAGTGTAGGCGAAAGACTGAACGGGGTGGAAATGAGTGAATATGTTTGGCGATAGGGTTATTGCTAAGGTTATCTCTTGTTTTGATGACAGTTCGCTGTTGTAATCAACATATTAAATCGTGAAGGCAAAATTGAATATGCTACATGCGCACACTCCTTTGAAAGGTTACTTCAGCAATTACAACTCGGTATTATAAACTGTTTAATCTTTTTTTTTTAAACTCATATTGCATCGGAGAATTAATGTCATAGATTTCTTTAAATCATTTTAAAGAAAATTTTGTTAAAGTTTTATAAAAGTTGCGATATAGAAATCCTCTTTCAAACTTTGAAAACTGTGTGTGTGTGTGTGTGTGTGTGTGTGTGTGTGTGTGTGTGTGTGTGTGTGTGTGTGTGTGTGTGTGTGTGTGTGTGTGTGCGTGCGTGCGTGCGTGTGTGCATGAGAGAGAGAGAGAGAGACAGAGAGAAAGAATGGAAAAGTAAACAGTAAAATATGAATCATAATTATATCCGACAAACATTCTAGTGGCAGCAAAAATATACATTCTTCCTCCAGATGGAAGTGATATGACTTACATGGATTATCTTTAAGCTGACATTTACTTACCTCTATGGAAGTTGTTGTTTAACCTCAGTGGACTCTGTAACACATTAGTCAGGTCCGATATCCCTAAATGATTCACCGAGCGAAATATTTCTAATGATGCAACTTTCACCAGATCATAATAACCTACAGCGATTATCTTTCATTTATCTGGAGACACAGTTTTCTGACATTTTGTACCTACGTCATACCAGATATGTGGTGGGCCTATCAGGAATATTTTTTTTTATTTTTCGTGCAGTATGAAAACAGGTTATTGTGGCAGAAGTATCTATCTGTTATCTTCCGAAAGGAGAAGAAACACAATATGTGATCATTTCCTTAAGAAAATAATTCTTTTCGGCCAATTAGTAAAGGAAATGACTCGCCGTTATTTTTCTTTTAATATGCATGTGTAGAGATACTTTTCTAAAATATATTCCTTCTACTAAGCTATTATTATTAATGGTTCACATTTAAATTTGAAATACTTTTGATTTATTTTTTTTAATGCGAATCTCACATCACGGACGGCACTCCCGTTTTCAGTTATACGAAATTATGACTGACTCAAGTAAAGCTATGAGGCGTGTATGCGTGTGCATTCTTCTGGCTGGTTTAAGGGATGAAAAAACAGGGTTTCTAGAAAGAAAAACCATTCTGTCTCCGTATGAAGTCCGATAACTCGTCTTCAGCTGGAAAAAAAAAACCTTCTTGGTATCCTAGAGATTCGGACCCAGATCTTTCTGACCTAAGTAGATGCTAACTGAGATACAGTGGCTCCAGCATGGTGCCTAATATTCAGTGGTTTTAGGAAATCCGTTTTCTCATTGGTCAGAGACAAATATTACGCTTTTCTAAGCCACTTCAGGGGCCTCCAGTAAATAGTGGTGGGCTCATATTAGGAGATGAAAATAATATGCTACCTAAAGGCATTCCAAAATACACGTACCACAACGAGATTCGATTCGAACCCACGACTTGTTGGTTGGAGAGCAGTCATCCACTCGGACAATCAGGACATCGAATTACATCGTCCAGATAGAAATAAATTAAAACTTATTAAATATAAACGCAGATTTGAGTTAAATGAATACGTGCACATGGCGATAAACATGAAGGAAGAGAAATAATTATTAACTTGTTACATTTTATAATTTCGTATTTGCGTTAAACCTCTTCATCTCCATATTTCAAATATTCTATGTATCAGCTGCTATAAAGCAAAGGGAGAAAGTTGTCGCATCCTTTAATCTCCATATTTAGCTATCGTATAAAGTAACCTGTCCAGATTTCGTTCAAATTCGAAAGGCTGAAGAAATCCCTTTTGTGCAACCTTCGAGAATGACCCAGTAGTTTCTGCAAATAGTCTACATCTTGTTCAAACGTTGTCCGTCGCAAACAAAATATTATGTTGATACTGTATAAATCTACAACCGCCTTGACCTCTCAGCAGTATTACCCTTTGTGCAAGGGTAATACTGCTGAGTAAACTATCATACTAACACCCAGGTCTTAAATACGATGGGAAGTGGGTGAGAAGATGGCATTACGAGGTGAATTTTTTTTGCCTTGTTGAAAGAAGCGGTCACGAAACCAGGAAGGTGTGAGAAAAGCAAATAAACATTGAGAAGGCGGGACAGGATAGCCATTTAAAAAACAACATATTCACCAGGTTTTTGCTTTGGACGTTTTGAAGTGAGATGTTAGGGAAAACGAGAAGACAATTCTACAGTGAAAGCAGTAAGAGAGATAGAGAGAGAGAGAGGGGGAGGGGGATTAAGAAGAGCAATGGAGGGATGAAGTGTCTGTTATGCGGAAGGAAAAGTAGAGGCTCCCTGCGGACAAAAACACTCTCACGTGTCCTTATGAAACCCTCTAATTCAGTTCCAGTTGAAAACGTCTCAGATTAAGTTCTTCACACGTCGCCTTGACAAGATTCTAACTTAGGTTTTTCCAAAGTAATCTTGAAACTTGTGGAGTGTAAAATGAGAGAAGAGAAAAACGAGACCAATATCAGTGGTGAGAAATCAGATAAAAATGGGAAAGAGAGAGAGAAGATTAGAAAAAGGGAGAAAGAAATAATTTGACAAAAGGAAAAGTACTTCGGGATTATAAATATCTTAAAAATCCTCCGCCTTCTTTCTTCGCAGAGAGGCTGTAAACTCATGCACTATCAGTGCATTTTAAATGTTCATTCCTTTGAGTTGAGAAACAAAAAATTTGAATTGCAATTTATGAAGCGTTGTTAAACATCTCTGAAAATATTACTTAGGATGACTGTCTGATGCAGCAATGATATTGGCAATATCTTATTATAATCAGGATTCGTCTTAATTCTTTCTGAGCATTCATGCACCTTCGTAATTCCCTAATTTAACGTATTTGAAGTTCCTCAGTTCAGCTATATCAACTGCATCTCCCTTATGGAACTAGCTAATTGCTGGAAATTATTTCCTTGTTGTTTATAATAATGAGTGTGTTCGAAATTCATCTCCAGTAGGCGTTCAAGTCGAAATTTACATATTCCGTCTGTAGTAAGGAATAATTTTGGACACACCTTCCAGTTACTGCTTATTTTTTTTACTGGAAAGACCAACTGAATTTCAAAGTAAAGAAAACAAATCCCTTAACTCTTGCTTGGCAAAGGTGAATTCAAATGCTATGAATGCCACTGCTCATGCTTCACGGAAAGGGTTTTTAAATTGCCAATTAAAGTAAACCATATTCGCTGTTCAATTCTTTGATTATTCATTTCGAAGTGTTTCTGTAAACATTGGGATGGTTTTAACTAATGTGTAGATAATAATAAAGTGTTCAATCTATGGTTTAACATTTTATTATTAGAATGTGGCTTGATAATCAAAGCGAGAACTTATTATCAGAAGTTGAAGACAGGAATTAACTTCGTCAAATAGGCGTAATATTTTCGGTCTGCCTATGATATAATCAGAACTTCTCTGAATCGTGTGTGAGACCAAAAGAGCTCCAGTAAATAACTATTTGAAGTTGCCCGGAGAGTGTAATAAATAAAAACGGTTTCCAACTTTAATGGGTCAATGTTGTCTGATATGAGTCAGAATTGGCAAAGGAAACTAAGATGGCAAAACCTTCGTTTCAAACATTCTGCTTTATTTATGCGAACTTCAAACGATAGTACTATTTACATAAATCACATTTCCAACTTCCATTAATTAACACTAATATAATTCCAGTAGGATTACCAGACTATTGCAAGGACGCTTTTTTGTGGGCCGTGTGAAATTTAATTCTTTCTTTCATTCGGTATTGCAGCTGAGGAATGAGTCACATTCAACAAAGTGTTACATAAGAGATTAGATGTGTGTTCATCGAAGAGAGGGATACTGACATGTGGACACATGCACACACAAATTATAGCGATAGATCACAGAAGAATCGAGAAAGTAATAAAGAGAGAAAAAGAGAGAGCTATCGATAGAAAATGGTAGAAAAAATAGAAGAAGGAAGAGAAAGAGGCTGCAGAGATAAAAGATGTTCGAGAGAGAGAGAGAGAGAGAGAGAGAATAGCAATTATGATCTAAGAATTCGCTAACTGATGTAACCGACTTCTTATCCGCATCAATGGGTAACGAAGCAAAAGCAATATTACAATATGACGAAACCCAGAGCCCTCTGCTGGTGCCACAACGTCGATGGGGAAAAGTGAACTGCCGACACTTATTTACTGCAACGGACGTCATTGATCTGACGAAATCTAGTTTCTCTTCTTAAACGTCCTTCGCGGTTTCTGATCTAAATGCGTTGTCGCCACATGGATGTCGTTCTCAGGACACGTGTTTACGGAAAGATGAACGATTAAACGAACGCCAGCCTTTCTGGCCACACGATAGTAAAGCGAACGGACACCACTTCCTCTTATTGACGTTACCGATTAAATGACTCGGAAAATGCTGTCGTCCAACCTCAGTTTTCTACGTCTAATAGACGTAACGACAGTCAGAAAAAAAAAAGGTTTCTGTTTACTCCATGGAGGCATCGTTAGTGAGGGAAAGAGGAAACTTTACCTCCCACTTGCTAATTTGTATCTTATCGATATAAATTATTTACGAACATCAGTAAAGTTTTATTTGACAAAATTGACAATGAGAAGGAGATCACTTATCCTGCACAATAATAATTTTTTGAGGCTCATAACCTGCACGACTGGCTTCGTGACCATTCGTAAATTAGGATAAGGTAATTAGCCGAATACCTATAAGTATACTCGGTGTATAATTGCATGTGTTTTCCATTTGCCCCCCCCCCCCCGTCTGCCGTATGAGACTGCTAATTCACCTTCAATTGAAAAGTCCTGATAAAGATTTTTCGCGTCCTAGACCGGATTCGTCTCTCCAACTAAACAGGTTCGTCGAAATCTACTGAGCAACCGAGGCTCTCTACTCACACTATTTCATTGCTTGTTCCATATAAATGCGGATTCATCGAAAAACATTAAGCACTAAGGATGAATTATAGTTCTAATGTTATCCTTTCACCATTTTGTTTTGAGTTTTCAGTCTTTTTTGTTTGTTTGTTTCTTCCTGAGTACCACTTTATGATATACAGGAGACTAAAAAGTTAGATACTGAAATTCCTACGAATCCGGTTTGCCGATTGTAATTTGGAATCATTGACTAGAGAGACGGTAACTGGTCAGTAGTATACGCTGTATGCTACTCTGTCTAGTGTATCAAATGAGGAATTCTGTACTTTGCGAAACAATGGGGAAAAAAAGAAAAGAAAAGATGAAATATGAACTAGGAAAAAAAAAGAAGCATCAGAAGAAAAATGAATAAAAACGAAGCAAAACATGATGTACATAGGTGTCCAATAGCTAAGGACGAGCTACATTTTTACCTGTGCGTGAAAACATTTCCCTGACTACAGCCAAATGTGGATATACATTTATTGCTAGCATACTAGTTTTAGCAAACTAATAAATTATATTACACAAAAATGTGTTTCAAATTTAGTACTAGTTAAATTTCAATACTTTTTTGGCAAAAGTTACAAATTTCCTAAGGACGTAGTTAAGGAATTAATGCACAGTGCTTACAGAAAACTATGCGGAGAGACATTTCAGTATGGAATACTTCCACCCCTAACTGCGATGCGGCTCTCACAACGTCGCACCATGCTTAGCACCAAGTGATTCAGGATGTCTTGAAGCAAACTGGCCAATCCTCCTTCATAGCAAAGATAAGGCCTTGTTTGTTTCCTGGAGGACAATTTCGAGCAGCAATGCGTCTTCCTATTGCTTACCCAAACGTGTTATATGGGATTGAGATCTGAGAAGCGTACTGGCCACTCGATTCGATTAATATCCTCGGTCTCCAGAAATATCTCTACTGTTCATGCGTGGCATTGTCATCCATAAAAAATGAATTCTTCACCTACAGCACTACGGAACAATCGAACATGACGTTGAAGACCTTCATTGCAATATCATTCACCAATCATAATCCCTTTTTCCAGCACTTGTAGCTCGGTGCGTCCATTGGGCATAATGCCTCCCCACACCATGATCCCAACACTGCTGTATCTATCCTTTTCAAGAACATTGTCGCGTTGGTAAGCAGTACCATTTTCACGTCAGATCAAGCATCGTCTAGAATCGGAGGAAAGACTAAAACAACTTTCATCTATGAGGAGTATATTAGCCCATTATACTATATGGTGTTTTGTCGAGATTTTATGGATATAACACCACTGAAAACGTGTCCTATGATAAGATGTAGATAAAGGGACGCAGACTACAGGCCTTCGGGCATATAGGCGTACTTGTTGCAGACGTGCTGTCACAGTTTGTCCAGATATAAACGTACTTGTGCTTAAATGGAGTCGACTTGCAAGCTGACCTAACGTGGTGCGTCGATTACGTTTTGCTGTTATAACCAAAAATCTGTCTTCGTGCTCCGTGGTAGAGCGAGGGCGATTTCTTAGCAAAATTTGAAACGCTGCCCAGAGTCTGAATACACTATGTGAGATCCCAAACTCTTTGACAATATCAGTCATTTTTGGGCCTTCTTTAAGATTTCCAATAATTCCTCCTCCCGTGAAATCATCTAGATGATGTATTTGAGACATTACAAGACATCTACGTTTGTAACTTTATTCCTTCACAAAAAGAGACTCCTTCACACACAATTCACTTAGCGCAGCCTTTTTCTTTTTATACTTTTGAGGGCAACCACGTGATCCCTTTGCAAGCGATTCGAAAATTTGAATGTCTACTCGCTTTCTACTCGAAATCGTCAGTTATACAAATTTCCACAAGCTGATTTACCTGAATTTGCGGTTGTAATCTTTAGAAATAGTGTTCGTCCTTAAGTTTTGGATATCAGTGTATAACTTAACTTGTATTGTCGACAAAGAGTTAACCTTATCAGAGTACAACGGAAGAAATTAATAAATAATAATAATAATAATAATGGGTAATAATATGACGTTGGATCACTCTGATTACATAGCATCCAACGTAGAGTAAACACACCATTGAATAAAATCCCCAAATACGTCATGTTGATTTTTGCGAATGTTGATGGACAGCACCGTTTATGCAACACAGTTTAGTGTTATATAAACAGTGTAAACCGCAGTAGTACAGCGGTTTACAGTAGTAGTAAATCGCTATTATTGATCAATATTCGATTTCTTGGCGGTTAATTAAAACTGGCGAAACAAAATCATTTTTGAGCAGTAAAACAACTTATTTGAAATTACTTTCATAATTAGCATTTTTGATTGTTTTAGTTTGGTAATTGGATACGATTTAGTAAAGAGAAAGATCACCTATCACAGCTTAATCTCTTTATAATTAAGAAGACAGTAGTGCTACTCTCAATAGTGAAAAAACAGCTGATTTCAACATATTTTGCTGTATTTTTAGATGAAGTGTCTTGAAATTAGGAGCTGAAAAACAATATAAACAGAAAATAAATAAATACAAATTTCTGGTATATGGTATCAATTCTAATTGGGAAACAAATGATGAGGTGATAACTATAACTCGTATCCAGTTCCACAAATTTCTAGTTCTATAGTATATATATAAAATATAAAAATTTTAATATATTAGTATAAAAGTAAAACTTTTATATTCATCATCAGAAAAAAAAATAACGATGAAAGTCATGAAAATGTTAAGGATGAAGAGTGCTAATAATTCCACGCTGAATTAATTTGTATACAGAATACTGGAAGAATTATTTGAAATCTAAAAAGTTGGTCGACTCAATCAAACTGACGCGATGTAAAAAATTTGTTTCACACTTTCTGGAGAAGTGTGGAAGACAAACATATAAGAACTCAAAATCTTAGCGCAGGTCTCAAGAGAAATGGTAAAAAAGGTCAAAAAGTACGAGGAATAGAAGTCATCGAGATTATTTTGAAATAACGATTAGTTTGAGAATAGCAAAAGGTTTTTTTTTTTTTTTTAAACCGGCACCTGTCCCATCTTTCCCTATTTCTTTGACTTGACCTTCTTAACCGGTAGTTAGAAGAATGGCAGAAGTTCATTCATGAAAAAAGGCTAAAGATTCAGATTTCTGTGGACTAAGCTACCCATAACCAAAGGGATTTCTTCTCCTATAAAATCCTTTTTTTTTTCAAACCAGTTTGACACGGAAGTATAAAATCTCTTGAGAAATCATGTTTTGGCTCTCTTCCTCAAGATTTTGGATTATGTCACCCTCATGAAAGGCTACATACCGTTACGTATAGAGCCTTTCGCGATGGGTTCAAACAAAAAATAACTGAAAAACATAACGCACGGACTACTTTTAGTCTCATTGGTATAAAATGCGTCTAAAAAGTAAAAGGATGCAACAACTTAAAATTAATGTATTGTATTGATTCGAACTTTCCATCTGTTTCCCCTGAAAGAGGGCATTAAGGTAAGTTGAATGCATAACTAATAATATGAAGGATAATACAGAACCGCCCCTGTTTATACGGCAGTCTTCGTCCCAACAATTGTTTTCAATAGTCTAGTTTATTATGTTTGATGAATTTTCTGACAAACCTCTGACAAGTCACCGTTCAGTGCACGTGGAAAATTCAACTGACATAAAGCGGACAAGCTAAAGAGATCATGTCACGTTCAAAAGCTGACATCAGTGCTATTTTCCTGAACTTACTTTATCTGATGGAAGAAAATGCAACTGTTGAATAGCTAAAATGAGGCGGAACCCTCTCCCCCCTACGATAGAATACACATAGGGAAAAGCACGTTCGCTCTCCGAGTTACAATGACCCCTCAACGCGAGTTCAGTGGATCACAAGGTCAAGATACAGTGTGTGGCAGGGTACAAAGATCTTATTTTCCTGACAAAATATAATTCTTAATGTTCAGATTGATTGATCTTGGAAATTTCCGTCCTATTAATGGAAACCAGTTGTCTCTCAGCACTTAAATATCAACAAGTTGAGGATCATTATGATATATACAATATATATATAGTTTATGCATAAAATAATAAGTGTACGGTTACAAATAGCTTTCGCGCGCAAGCACGCACACAAACACTGTAATTATCTGTGATTATGAAGCTACATCATACAAATCGTTTGCTCTCTTTTTAATATTCTTGAAGAAGGAACGGTTCTAAACTTTTGCCACGAAAAGAACATTTCTTAAACTTCTAGGTATGCATGAAGAAAATCCTGACGTATACATCTTTTAATACGCGCTACTTCCTCTTTTACTCCCCGGTTTTCTTAAAATACACGCAGTTGAATTTCAATCTCATTTTCTCCCCCTAGTAATTATGTCACACTTCTAAAATAAACAGATGTCAGAGTCACAGCTGGCTTATCACAACTGACATCCTTCTGTGTTGCAACCTGCCGTAAAGTTATGCATGGGGTTTTTATCCTTAGCTGAGAGGTTAACTTAAAGCGCTATCTGTAGTAGGTTGATAAATTACTACATATTAGGAAGATAATGTCACTAATGAAGCTTGTAAAACAAGACAACAGAAACTTGAAACGGCTGAACAGAACTTTGTTGAACGTGCTTCTCTCACTCTCTGTTTATCCACGTCGTGTTCGGAGACTATCGGCGATTTGAAGTCGCACGACAGGAAGTTTTAACAGGCAGCTTCTTCTATAGGTCATTTAAAGTAAAGGAAAATTCATCCGTATATTTTGTGACAGGTCTTTCTTTACTTATCATTGAAGCAACTCGCTTCAAACGAAGCTCATTTGAAGCTAAGCGTGAGGAAGCCTTGACACAGTGAAACTTGGTCTCCGCCTTTCATATTCAGTGACCAGGACGAAGGACTGTCATTGAATTTCATTATTAGAAGGTGACATTTTCCAGTGTCCCTTCTTTCTAGACATGCGAGATTAAGTACTAATTTCTATACATAGCAACGCATATTTCGCTGCTGAGTCATCATTTCACACAAGGGCTGCAATCCGAAAGTTGGCAAGGAAAACACAAGGAATTTTTTTTGTTTCTTCCCTTAACTGAATGAGCTCTTTACCCTAATCTTTCTGCGATATTTTCTAGTAATTCGTTTACTATTGTTAGAATTTGTTCTTATAATTGTTCTGTCAGTGTCCTGAATTTTTTTACAACAACAGCTTGAATATGTTTCGAGTTAATGTGGAATACCGTTGATATTTACATTCTTACTTTTATATAAGCATACTCATAGATGTTATGAATAAGTTATGAAACAAACTAGTTATGAAAAGGCATTGCGTCGGGTTCTACGACAGATTTGCTTTTTATGTTATAGCTATTAAAACTTTTACTCTGTACTTATGACTGGATCTGTCCTTCTCATCATCATTTATTCAATGTATGATTAGGGAACATATTCAGATATTCGCATAACAAAAAAATCGTGGAGATAAAGTCCATTGGACGAGGATGAGCCAAGGGCAGTCCGTTTTGTACTAAATGATAAATGTCCGACGGTTCACGAAACACACACACACACACACACACACACACACACACACACACACACACACACACACACACACACACACACACACACACACACACACACACACACACACACACACACACACACACACACACACACACACACACACACACCCTGAATAACTTAATATCTTTCTTACACCGTTCCTTATTCACATGTGACGTCATTTTGACGCTGCATGGTCCTCCCGTGCTTCATGGGGTTTTACGAGTGAAGCTTCTGATAGTAGGATCGCAGATGTCGTTTCCCACAAAGAGTTAGTAGTACAATCACAAACTTCCATGCCCTTGGCGGGATTCGAGCCTCTTGGCTAGAAAGTGGATACTCTAACCACTCCGCCAACCAAACCGGCTCGTTTATAAATTAATAAAGACAAAAAGACGTATTTTCAAATCTCATCAAGCGATTTACACTTTTTATCTTTCTAACTTATTTCCTCTATAACTTATTTTTAGATTATATATATCTGATTTTAAGACAGAGATATAATAAAACCCGTTTGATGTTTTTCATAACTCTTTATGGAGCCTCTGCTACTTAGTTATGTATAATTATACCCCAAAAATTAGTGTTTGTTTACGATATCATCTTATTTTATCTAAATTCTTCATTAAAGTCAGTCAATTTCCTTGCTTAGTTTTTTTTTTCTTCTTTTTTGATATTTTGGAGATTCTCGCTACAATCAAAGCTGCTTTTTTGTTTTTAATTCACTTAGTTTACCATATGTTTTGTTGTTGCTGAATTTTGTGATTGAAGCTTTAAAATTGAGAGCACAGTGACATCGTTCGCCAACAAATAGACAGTGGGTTTTCGATCCAATTGTGGAATTCGCATTAAAAAATTGACTCCTTCTTATGGCTGGATCTTTTCTGAAAAATTTAGAGAAAACATGAGAATAAATTTTGTAATTCTCCAGAAAAAGTCTCAGAAAAGAGAGAGAGAGAGAGAGAGAGAGAGAGAGAGAGAATATCCACAACCTTATAACCATTTCTCTATATGACGGGAATTTGCAATGCTGCTATGCAGAACCTCTGCCAAAATTTCATTAATGCGGAGGTAATAGCTCACACCACAATCACAAACTTCCATGCCCTTGGCGAGATTTGAGTTCTCAGCCTCTTGGCTGGAAAGTGGATACGCTAACCACTTGACCAACCAGGCCAGCTCGTTTATAAATTAAAAATGACAAAAAAGATGTATTTTCAAATGTCATCAAGCGATTTACACCTTTTTTCTTTATAACTTATTTCCTCTATAACTCATTTTTAGATTATATATCTAAAAATGAGTCAGCCACAAAAAACGAGTGTTTGATTACCAGAAAGAGAGAGAGAGAGAGAAATGATGAATGACTAGCTTAAAAACAACGGGAAAAATCGGATTGCAAGAAGGTTAATTTTTAGACCTTTTTTAATTGTTCTGTGGGTTGAATACCGGTCCCGATCTTTAATATATCCTTCCTAATTTCTATTTTAAATACCATCAACAAGACGTGAGGAACTGAAGGATCTTCTTCAGCCATAGCCAAGTTAGCCGGTCTTGGGCATGGACAGCAGGGTTTTATCCCCAGTTTATCCTGGGGTTTTTCATCCCACAAAGCAGACAAACCGGCCTTGCGAACTCAACACTGCGGAAATAGGATATACCGGGGAGTGGGGCTGACCACCTTATCCTGCGAACGGTTTGAGGTCCGATGATTAATAAACCCTCGACACCGCAAGGTAAAAGAGGGTATAAAGAAGATGAGATGATGAGAATATTAACATTGCACAAGAATTTTTTGCCTTCAAAGTAATTAATCCCTTGACCAAATATTCCGTCAAGGAATTGTGAATTATCCAGTACCGCTAAATGTATCACTTTTTCCAATAACATGAGAAGTTGGAACATTTTTCATGATTACAGAGTTGTTTGTTTCTTCAATATTTCGTTGGATCACTGCAGCACATATTCAAGAATACTGAAAATAAAATTGCATACAATGTCTGTAATGAGTTTCACGATATTACACTAGTATTATCATTCATTACATGCCTATTTTAGTTCTTGGTGCCTTCTTCTCTATTGTTGTATTCATCAAATGTCAGCAATGATCTATAGAATTAAGACTACAGCTGTTAGCATTACAGTATTTTACCAATGCAGAGACAATTTAAACAACGAAAAAGAAAAAGAATAAATCATCGTTTATAATGAAAAGAATCTATCATCGGAAGTGCGAGAGTGATCCTGAAATTTATTTTTTCTTTTTAATTCACCAGATTTTTCAATTATACGAGAATGGTGGGAAAAGTTCTCGGTCTCGCCCATAGATGGCAACACTATCGGCAAGATTTTTTTTCTAAGTTGGTACATCTGTCATAAGCATCCACGTGAAATTGCAAGTCATTCTATCAAGTAGTTTGTTTTATACCGCTGTCTGGAGCAAAAGTGTCGTCCGTATCCCTTGAAATGGATAAAATTGAGTATCGTGAGGTTATAAAATTCTTTGTAAAAGAAGGTTTAACGCCAAAAGAAATTCATTCGAAGGTCATAAAAGTTTATGGGCACACTTCTCCTTCGTTTTCGACAATTAAGAAATTAGCTAACGAGTTTAAACGTGGCCGTACCAGCCTTGAAGATGATCCACGTGAAGGACGTCCAAAAAGTGTAACAACACCAGAAATCATTGATCAAGTGCACGATATGGTATTGGATGACCAGCGAGTCAAAGTGCGTGAAATTTCTGAGACAAGAAGCATTTCAGAAGAACGTGTAGGATATATTTTGCATGAAGAATTGCAAATGAAAAAGCTTTGCGCATGATGGGTGGCGCTTTTTCTCACAGCAGATCAAAAACGCACTCTCATGAAAATCTCTGAACAGTGCTTGGAGCGTTTTAACAAGAATAAAACTGATTTTATGCATCGATTTATTACTATGGATGAGACTTGGATTCACCATAACACACCAGAATCCAAACAGCAGTCAAAACAATGGACAGAAGTCGGTTGTTCAGCGCCAAAGAAGACAAAGTCAGTTCCATCAACAGGAAAGGTCATGGCATCAGTGTTTTGGGATGCTAAAGGCATTTTGTTTATTAATTATCTTAAAAAGGATAAAACAATAACCAGGGAATATCATTCCCTGGTTATTGTTTTGACCTGTTTGCAGAAGGTAAAAATCAGGACAATGCACCTGCCTACAAAGGTGTTTTGGCAATGGGAAAATTAAGGAATCTGCACTATGAATTTTTGGAACATCCACCCTATTTCTCAAATTTGGCTCCCTGTGACTTCTATCTCTTCCCAAAAGTAAAACTCTTCCTCGCTGGTCAGCGTTTTTCCTCGAATCAAGAGTTGATTGCAGCTGTAGAGGAGTATTTTGCAGATCTTACTGAGAACCACTACAGGGATGAGATAATGGCGCTGGAATACATTTATTAGTCTTAAGGGAGATTATGTTAAAAAATAAAAATAATTTTGAAATTAGAAATTCATTTTTTCATTGTTAGGCCGAGAACTTTTCAGACCACCCTCGTAATAGCAGTAACTTTCTTTTTTGAATGGCAATGCAACCATAAGCTTTGAGTGTTTCTTGCAAGAAGTGCAATCAACCAACTACTTTAGTTCAAGTGGAAAATGAGGAGCAAGACATTTCATAGTATCATTCAGGCAGTCTTCTTGGTGAAAACTGCAACTAGTTTGGTCTGATGTATTGAATTCCATGGAGTATTGCGCTTAAATCAGTATCGCCGATGCCCTTTGTTTGGAAATACCTGGGTTGGAGGTGTCGTCTAATAAGCGAATAACCTTTGTAAGGGTTTTTCGTCCGAAGGTGAGTTAGGTGGAAGAATTACCTTCTCATAAACTTAGGTTTTTCATCCCGAAAAGCAGGAGAACTGGACAGAAGATACAATTTACAGGCATAATACATTTGCATCATTGCTTTGATTACTTCAACCGGAATTCCAACCAAATTCCATATTCCAGTTCCATATGAACCGTGTGGGTTGAATTTCAATCCATCTAAAATAAATTACATCCTTCCATTGATTTGAATACCACTTATCATATTCCTTTGTGGCTTTTAGACGCATGGTTTAGTCAAGACTATTGATACTCTACTTGACGTGAATATTGCACCAATCTTCTAGCGACGTTTCAGTTCATTTGATACAATCTTACGATTTTATAGACTGCATAGTATCTCACAATCACTAACCCTACTAACGATGCACCATTCCAGCACAAATCCGCAAGAACGTTAACAGCTCTGGCCTTCATACTCTTAAATCATGCACTCTTGGATGCATGTTTTAGTCGGCTGTTAACAATTACTGGCAATGAAAGTCATAATAACTGATGCACCATTTGTTGTCTTTTTCTTACATATTTATTTTCATTCATATGAAATTTTCATATATTTCTGTTTTGAGACATCTCGGATATTCAAATTGTTAGTTTTTGCATATCGAAGTCTCTGATTACACCTCTCTGGAAGTCGATTAATTCTAAATCGCACCTCATTTCCAGTCCTATATACAGCTGTAGTCAATTAGTTAGCATCCTTTGACTTTGTATCTTATTATGCCATGTGATTTTTCATAAGTACTCAGAATAAAAAAAAAACGAAAAAAACTCCTTAGATGTCAAGAAGAAACTTATCATCCATTTAGCATGAATGTATGCATCGAAAAAATATTACCCTCACGAGTGATTGCAACTTCATAAGCAGTGCGATTTGTTTGTTTAAAAGCAGTAAGGATATCAAAGAAATATTTCATAACAAGCATGAGGTATATTAACTCATTATGAGTCAAAAAAGAAGCCTTAAAACGTTTCCATTTTATTTCAAGCCATCAGCCTCTCCTTTAATTAGGCCTAAAGCTCCTGCTCACCTACAATTGAAAGGTTAATATTGTTTCTTGACTAAGAGGCGTGAATCACTTATGAGAAATTACCTCGGTGGCCCCAATTTACCGTTATCATCGCCAATCAAGTTGAATATTGTAGTTAGGGGTTTGGATTTTTTTATTGTAACGAGCTGCAAATGAATGATAAAAACAACGTTCTGAAAATTCTGGAGCGACCTTTGTAGGCTACGTTCTCCAGAAGTTCCAGCGTTTTCGTGAGTGAATGTAAGAAACATAAAGCAAACAGCTATTACCATGTAACGAGTTAGATCAGATCTCTTCGTGACCGACATACTTATTGTTCGATTACTCACTTCACTGGGCGAATATGAATTCCCATAACGTATCTACAAGGGTGTTAATCTTGGCGATGTGTGGGCTGTCAGCGTGTCCCATATACATTCACGATGACAGGAGGAAATCAAGGGTGTGCAATATTAGATACGATATTTACTGTAATTGAACTTCTAATTAATGCAAAAACAAAAACGTTCCATATATGTCACTCGGAATCTTCATTGCTCGCAAAGGAGCGAGTGCACTCAGTAAATGATGATTCGATGAGTGTTACTGATACGCAACAATAGGCTGTGACGTATTATGATATAAAAATGATTATTACATCACTGCACACCATAACAATTGTTTAGAGACGAAATGAAAATAAAAACTTTGTCATTAGCGCTTATCCACAAGTTCCTTTTACAAGAACAAAGAATAGAAATAAAACTTGATTTTAATATTGCCAGACAGGAAACAGTCATGCATGAATAACGTTGCTAAATGCTAGTAAGGAGATTATGATCATTTCGCGGATCTTCCTGCAAGAAAGCCTTGTGAACTTAATAGGATGCATAACAGACAATTATTCGAGTAAAATACACACTTCCGAATAAGCTATGTGTTCTTCTTGTTTTCTTTAAGTTCCCACCTACTTATGTGAGTTGACTACAATCTCATTGCGTATTAATTTAGTCATTCGCTAGTCAGGTTAATCAGTTGCCTGTGCAAATTATTTCTATAAATGCGGATGTTCTTCTCAGTCCGGTTTGCCTCTTGTTTATCCCATAAATGGGATAAAAAAAACTTTTTTTAATATCTTCTCTTTCCTAAGAATACTCGTATGGGTGAAAATTACTTGCATTTTCTCCAGTTTCTAGTTTATAAGTTTGTCCCTTTGTAAGTTACAAGAAATGAAAAGACAGATCGGAATTTGCAAGCTAAGGCAGATGAAATTCCACATGATATGTAAATAAACGAATATATTTGTAATCCTCGTACTAATGTTTATGAGGTATGATACTTTTTATGAGAAAAGAGGAAATGCATGAGGAAAAAAGAGGAAATGCATAAATTCAACGATCATTGAATTTATACTAAATTCAATGAACGTTGGTTTCATGTGTAATTTTATTGAATTCACGTTGAATTACTGTTTTTATAAAATGAAATTATTTATCAATATCACTGCTCATTGTTTTATTACAATACCAGGCTGAAATTTGGAGGCCATTGCTCTCCAACTTGGACAGCAGATGTCGATGTTTCAAACACAAGCAGAAGAATCTTCTTGTTATTGCGTGCCTGCTTATTAGGAGCCATCGTAGCGTGGGATCCACGAAGTGCCAGAACTGTTCCACAATGAAATATTAGCTCATGTAGATCCAATCGTATCCATCTCACAATTGACAACGCATTTCTGGGAAGGAAAACCTTGCCTTCCCTATAGCTCATCCTCAGTTAATAATGGGGTTCTAGACGGGATTCGAACCCAGATCTTTTTTAACAAAGGATCATCACTGCTTGGTGGCAGCCAGAATGGCACGTGTCTGAAGTCAACTGTTATACTGTCCTCAAAAGCTTTTAATTGCATGTTTAGCCCATGACTTCGTTTGTGTTGCACACCCCGAACATTGCTTTTCGATATTCGTCTACTTTTAATATAGACTGAAACGCTCACGTGTAATATCTCTGACGAGATGGGATTTCATAAATGATGATCTATCTAGTGTGTACTAGGTTTGTGTAGTAGAAGTTTGTACTTTTGTGTGTAGCAGTGGCGATATTCATTAGTTTGAATAGTCAAGAGATTTTTTTAACCAAGAAGATATTTTAATCGTTGCACATAATAATAATCTCCCTTATTTTATTCATTTTCATTCAGCATAATATGGAACTTGTGAGTCCATGCTGTTGTGTGCTTGCGTAATGTTGAATATAACACATTATTTCACCATAGCAATATATGAAGATCAAGGTGCATTCGTTTTGGAGAATGCACTTTCATTTAATCGGAAAATATGTCTCGTTTGGAATAAATTTGCCTGCGACATTGCTGTAAAAGTTTTGTAACATTCACTTCAATAGACAAAACATAACTATTTATGATACAGAGATCGTAATTATTTTATTTTATTTTTATTTTGTTTTATACGTTCTATTTATACCTTCAATGTTCAGTGATAATAGGTAGGATTAAATTGGGGATTAGGATGATTTCAATATTCCCATCCAGTCCCATGCAGTGATCTCATTGCACGGCTGTTACAACCATCCTCGTTCAGTGAAATGAATATAAATCCTCATAAAAATGTAAATTATCAAGGTCAGTATTCAACTGACGATCAAGCTAGACCGACTTATTATTATTAGTATTATTTTTGTCTTTAATAAACTTTTTTATTAAAGACAAAAGTTTATTAAATTTACTTTAATAAACCCGACTTCCCCTTCGTTTTCTAGTTGTTTTTTTATTTTTATTTTCTTGAACAAATTGCCATTTCTTGTCCTAACTCTTCTTTGCAGATTTGCCATATTTTCTCAGTTGCCGATGAAAAAAAAATTACCATCATAAATTCTACACATTTCACACTAGGAGTTGAGTTAATGCTTTTTTTTTTTGTTCTTTTAAACTTCTAAGTTGCTTTTTTGATTTAAAATACCATGGGTAAGGTGTGGTCAGCAGTACCCTCCGGACATGTGATTCTTCTAAAGGCTTTAGTTAAAGTTCTTTATGTTTTTAGTTTTTAATAAAATCGTAAGCGACTATTAAATATATATTTGTTGCTGGTTCTCAGTTTATTTGATATTTCTATGTGAAAATTGTCCAGTTTCGGATGTCGTTGTTGAGAGACTAAAGAGTAATTCAGATACGTACGCCTTCCATATTCATTTCAGAAAATTCCTTGTCTGGTAAATAAAACTGTTTCCTTAAATAAACGAATAACAAATTAGGTTTCTTAAGAAAAAACAGACACATTAACGCCTTAATGACGTCCACGCTACGCAATATTATTCCGAACGACAGGTAAACACCAAAGGACACCCTGACCTTATTTATGGCCTTGATAGCGCGAAATGAATTAATCTCTTTAAACATGTTTATGAAATAATTTTTTACAGGGGACACCTCCCTAAATTAACTGGGGGAAGTGCAGTTATAAAGGAGCCAAACTTTCATATTGCTCAACAAATAGCATCTCAAGTGACAGTTTGGCGACGTTTGATTTTCATTCGAAGTTTAAAAACGAAGGAGGAAAAAAATAGAACTTGAAGTCCATTAGCAAATTAGTGTTGCCGAACATTCCATAGCGGATCTAATTACGATATAATTAGGATAGAGCGACGCTTATTCTTGTAGGCGATGTTTTCCATTCTTGTGTGGGATAAAAATAACTTGGTTCATTTCTAGATGAGTTTTGGTCGCCCTTGAATCTTTTTACAATAAAGAGAACAATTACAAAGTAATACTTCGCTTTCTACTACTTGTAGTTTATTATGCCTACTTAATACACTAGAAAATGAAAAGATTATTAAATTTCCCAGACCTTTTTTAGATTAGCTTAATGATAAAGTGGAAAGATAATGTGATGACTTCACCTCATCTTCTTTCACATTGAAGTAAATGCTTACTTCTCTGATACTTCCACTCAGGAATCGTCTTTAATTACAGCCTACTGGAAGTAAGCTAGGGGCAGCTTAAATCCACCCTGCATCCTTCGTTCAGAGGCTCCCTAGCGAGTGCTATGGAGGCCCTTTTACAGGCAAGGGGGGATTGGTATTCGAGTAGCTTCTAAACTTTGACCCTCAAAACCGGGTGGTCCTACCACCGGCACCTACCGCATTGAAGGGTGATTAGGCACGGCCACTTCTCTTACCACCTAGTTCGTTTTAATCAAGGTGTCGATTGGGTTAGTCGCTAATTAGATTGAAAATGACTTTCTCGTAAGCAACTGGCGTTTATCTATAAATTTTGACATTTTTTTGAGAAAGGAGAAAGGAATTATCTATAGATATAATCTTTGTATAATTTGATGTGGTCATCGAATGACTGACTCGACCACAAAATTCCTCTAATCTTGATTCTTGCTCATTGTAATGAAAGGCAGTTATAATCGATTTATCATCTGTTTTACGTTTGCTACACTCAAGGAATTCTCTGAAGTATTTTAGCCAATGAACGCACTTGTTCGAAGACAGATTGTTCCGTAAATAGGAATGAAAATGTATGTAAATGCTCAGCTGTGAGTTTGTTAAAACAATAACCTTCAAATACCGGTTTGCGACTGTGGTTCCCATTTAAATGGAGATATTAGCAATTACTGAAGTCCTTTAACATAAATCAACAAGTTAATATGCTTATCACTTTTGTATGGAAGCACTTCAATGTCATCACCCTTGCTCTGTTCGATATATTTTGCTTCTTTTTTTTAAAAAAAATTGTAGCTATCATTAAATGGATCAATAAATTAGCTTCCATTAAGCGTTTTCTCTGTGTGTTTAATACAATAATAAATATTAGAAGTGACTTTAGAGTCAAAAGTTAAAGAATTCAGTTTTTTTTTGTTCTTTGATTGTAACTGCTATTGCAATAGCAACGAATGTTGCATAGTAATCATTGTTGTAACTTGAATAAGTTACAACAATGATTACGCAAAATCCGTTTGCTGTTCATTGTTGTAACTTAGCAAGAAAAAATCACATTGTAATAAAAAATGCCGTTGGAAACGGCATTTTTGAATGAATGTTCAAAAGAAGACGAAGATAAAGAGACAAAGAAAGAGATAAAGATAAAAAGAGACAGTCGTTAATACAAAACACGATTCAAGATTTAAAGATGCTGTTAGACGACACAAATATTACATGAAACTAGCTATAAAATCCTCGAAGCATGTAACCTCTTTCGCCTTACTTCGAGCTACTAAAAAAAACTTTGTTTTTGTAATTCAGTTTTTATAACATTAAACGAAAAAAAGCAACCGCACATAATCCAATGCATTAAATCCGTGGCATAATACTAAGAATGAATGAATGCAAGATTGTCCTTTGCAACTCAGTAAATCTCCTTAAGTACATCAACAAATATATTGTCATGACCTCTACTATATTTTCCAGGGTTCATTCGGATTATTGTTATGCAAATAATAAAAAGAAAAAAGGTTCTTGTATTTCGTCAGACTTCTCTTCTTCCTATTAATTTCAAGGAAAACTAGCGTATCAGGAAAAATAGGTGACAACAAAACAGTGGAAGTGTTGCCTAAGTGTTTACCGTCATTGCAGCATGCTAAACATGGAATGCCATCCACACGTGATGGCTTGAAGTACTTTGTTTCCATTTTAATGAAGTACTCTTTGTTATAAACTGCGCAGTTCTTTTCGATAATTTACAGCCAGGCATTTAGTATAATCAACAAGGTATAAATAAATGCATAATGTCCTAAAATTAATACATGAAAGGTTAAGGGGGAAAATATTTTCACCAGCGAGTACATTAAAGTGAAGATTTTACTTACAGAAGTGTAGTCGTGTTTATCCCACGCAGTTATAAACAAAATGCTAGAATGAAATCACATATGATTAAGGAAATGTCACTCGAATGTACTTTCTTTAAAAATGGTTTTAGATATTTGGCGCCTGTCATAATTAGGTTCCAAGTGGATGCAATTTAGACAACTGTCGTGGATAGTTGCGTATGATACGAATACGAATACATAGGCAACTTCAGAGTGGTGAATACGAAACTACTTCCAAAGGCAGTAGAGCCACCGTCTTCTTGATCGATGAATTATTGGTTTATGGTTTGATGAAAATTCACTTTGCATATCCCTTATCCATATACGCTTAGCATTACAGTAGAGTATATATAGGGCAGACAACGAAAATGTGCAGATCTGATTGGCTATAACAAAAAAAAACAAGAAATAAAAATAAGCAATATTAGGATCTTGAGATGTGGTGTGGTGTGCGTGTTCTCAGACTGCTTTTTTCTATTTTGAGAAAGTCTCTTTTGAGAGAGAGTAGGTCAACATCGGTGGAAAAGGCCTAAGATAGAGCACTCAATGATATTTGAAACATGTTCAGTTTACAAAAGTTCCACGAATCGATTAAAAAATAGAAGAAGGATTTCTTTCGATCATTTTTTGTTATACTTCTTAAACAGCTTCGGAAATTTCCATAAACTTGGATTGTTTTAGGCATACAGATTTTTTCCTATTTTAATGCACTGAACACTTTTCAAATCCTTTTGAAATAACTTTCGATTTAATTATTACTTTTTTCGCTAAAACTATAAAAATTTGAAATAATATTTTTTACTATTTTAGATTTTAGACTTTATGACAATTATTTTTCACTAAAATATTTTCCCTCACTACGACGGTAGGGACAGAGAGAGAGAGAGAGTATTAATCTGATTTTGCTGACAAATTATTTCAGCTACTTGATCCCTGAAATAAGCTAATGAAAGATGTCAACAGCTGCTTGTCACGCTGAGGTAACCAAGCAAATCGAGGAGACAAGATTTGGTGTAATGAACTCCCTTGACTACAGTTAACTAATTAACTTCGGTAGCATTTGCTGTAGGTATATTAATTCCAGATAATTGGATTCATCAGCGCATAACCGTGTAGAATTATACATGTTTATTTAGTTTGAATTAAAATGCATTTCACGTTAAACTTTATCCCTGCTAATAAACAGAACTAGAAACCTAAGAAACTAAAAAAAGTACTTATTTGCAATATAATATCCTTCGTCTTCCTTTCATGAATTTAGATCGAGTAGTATGCTCTCACCCCTGACATAATGCATTATGTTGAAACGAAAAGTATTGAGATATCTTGAGTATTGAAATAGTGAAACATATTGACATGTTTCCTTCTAAAAGGAAAAAACGTGGTTTGCCGTTACACGTAATCTGTACTGTTGTTGTTGATCGCGTATGGGAGTATCCACAATACCAATATTGGCATTTGGATCCCACATGAGGTATTGGTCAGAAGTTATTACTTCCTAGCCAGAGGCTTGTGCAAACAATCTATGCCACTATATGAGTCAAACAGATACACTCCTAGACTCGATTGTACATCTGAATACCGATGACTTATGGAAAAGAAAATTTACGGATTTCGAAAGAAGTGTTATTATAGGATGCTATATCAGTAGCCTATTAGTTTGCCACATCGGTAAGAAAAAAAACTGTATTCTCCGAAATCAATTGTAGGCAACATTTTCATCATAAGGTAATCTAAAGTTCTCACCTTAGCCAAGAAAGACAGACAAAGTTCAACACCAAGAGACTCAGAAGCGGGGGGGGGGTATAAGAACATCTAATTCTTGAATCCTATTGCAACGCTTCATTCCGGTTGCTAGACGTCTTATTGATATTGAAGCTGATTCCAAATTGTTTTTTGTCGCTTCTTTTGGCCGAGTGATTAGCATATCCACTATCTAGCCAAGAGGCTGCGGGTTCGAATCCCGCCATGGGCATCGATTTTTGTGATTTTCCTACTAACTCTTTGTGGAAAGGGCATCTGTGACCCTGCCACTTCCCCTAGCAGAAGTCTTTACTCCCAAAACCCAGTTTCGAGTGACCATAAGGCGTTAAAATGTGAATAGCTAGTTAATATCTCTGTTTGTGTGTATGTATGTGTGTGTGTGTGCGCGCGGTTATGTTTCCACTTATGCTGTTAAACTTATTTTACATCACCTTCTGAATATTTTGGCCCACTTTTTTTTCTGAATAGTTGTATTCCTTCTTCGATCGTGTCTTTGTGTTCAATGTACTATTTTAGTTGTTCTTTTCAGTTTTTTGTGTTGACTGTATGCATAGATAGTTAGTTAGTTAGGGAAACTTCATAGATATTTCCCATTTGATTTAATTCAAAGTAATTTTTTTCCTCATATTCATCACAAACTGATAAAAATTCGAAAATATTTACCTCGTAGTCACCTGAAATTCTGTGCGCTGTCCAAGTTCTGTGTATACACGCTTACGTTTTGTTTTGTCGTGAATCTATGCGTATTATTGCTCATCCAAAAACCACTTGCACATATCCGAAATATCCTGTTAATGTGATGTGAACTGAAAGTTAGTCTAACATTTTGGATACTAATTTCTACCATCCACTCTATCTAAATAGTGCCAAAGAAGAACTTGCCGATTGAAAGATTAATAATAAAAAAAAAAGATAAGATGATTCTTTTATGATGCGGGGAAAAACAGACTAGCGTGAGGCGATTTAATGACCTAAAAACGTAACTTACAAATTTGTCATAATTTTTTTTACAAATTTAAATTTTTTTAAAAAATTTGAAATATTTTTCGAAAGTATAAAAATGGATCACATTATCCAACAGGTGTCGAATAATCCCCATTAAATTAAGTTTTTTTTAGGATGTCAGAAAAGTTTAAACCCTAGAAAAATTTTGAATGTAATAAATCACCACCGAGAATCGTAATTCTCGGGAAATAATTTCACAATATAGCTGAGTGGGTGCAGTACCAGTTGATTTTATCAATATTCACATTACTTAGTACTTAAAAAGCGTTCAAAAGCAAACCAAATCATCAAAAAATACCGTATAGTTACTGTGCACGGATTCTCTTAATCTGCTTAATCTGTGAATGAAATTATTAAGTGAAGTATATTGTACAACGAAGTATAATATCTAATCGCCATTTAGACCTTTCATACATTCAACAAAATATTCGTTTATAGTGTTTCTAATAGTATTTCCACCTTCCATTAGAAGTTTTATTTACGAGAGCATTTGGAAAAGTAGCACCTGCAGACTTCTCTATTTCACTGTTCAACTAACAAGTGACTCTTACACTTCAGTCGTCTGCCATAAACGCCACTGATAATTTAAAGAATCGCCACAATTCTGTAAGAGCTCGGAATATTCTAGCTTGAAAAAGTTAATAATCTCATTGAAACACATCTTATGCACAGGATGTATATAATTTTCCATGCTTAAACAACTCAGGATAGTGTTATTAAGCAACTATATTCTAAAGAAAAAAACATAAAGTTGATTCCATTATGTCCACGAAACCTAACTATTAAAAATTGATTTTGGATTTTTTGGATTTTGCCCATAAATAGAACCGTCGAGTATTTATCCTAATTTTATATTGATGGAGGACAACACCTTAGAACGAGAATTTGGTAAAAGGTAGTAATGGCGCGATTTTTCTTTTCTGGGATGTTGACTGGTTTCTATGGCTGTACATTTAAGTACACTGACACAATACCGAAATAGCTATAAAAATGACTAGATAAAGATAAACAACAACAACAAAAAAAAGACAAATGGAAAATTAATATAGAAGTCACGGAATATTTATTATTTTATGTGAATCTCATCTACCAAAATTTGTAAATCTATGGCATATTAGTACTGCAAATGAGCTACTTTGTTTGAATTAACTAAGTTGAGAGAAAATAAAACAAAAAGTTTTGCATAACTAATTGGAGGTCGAATGAAGTCAGTGAATAATGTTGGATAAATCTTTCGTCTGATTTCACTTTGCAAAATAACTTTGCGTTAGAAGCATCCACTTGCAGAATAATTTTGCTTTATTCTGGTAATGAAAAAACAATTAAAGAGATGAAATAGAATTATAATTCATTAAAAAAGTAATTGGCCAAACTTTAATTAACAGCGAATTTGTGTCTGGGATTAAAATAGCTGTGGAAAATTCTGTAATAAGCACTGATGGTAATGTTAGCAGCTGAAACCCTGTTGTAGGTGATAGCAGAAGTTTAACAATCGTGACCTTAAACCTACAGGAAGAAAGTGGCCCCCTTGAGCCGATAGAGCACTTTTCTTCCACTGCATTATTGTCCAAGCTCTGCACGTACAACCAGCAGGTGTATACGTGATGTTGCGTATTTGAGAACAAGGAAGTTGCGAAGACTAAAATAGCTCTGAAGAACATCATCGGACTATCCCTCACTTGGATCGAACTCTTACGCAACAGACTTAACCATCTTTTGCCAACAGTGCACCGAATGACCGGCAGATGTCCCTAAATAAATCAAAACACACGTGCTTATTCTCACTGAGGATTTCCAAGTGATTGTGGGAGAGGAAGGATTTGTGGTTCACAATTCATTGTTTTTTAGCATCATTATGGCGATGTCGTTAGCTGAAGTCATTCTTGCGCGGGGATTACAGTGCTAACTTACCGCAGTCATTATACAAAGCCTCATCATCAAACTTCCCCTTGTTTCCCTTGAAGTGGACTCCCTACACTGAACCCATCTGAAGGTATTACAAATCTCAACTGACACCGAGCCCAGCCCAACTGGGCAGGGTCAGCAAGGTACTTGAAGGTAGTTACATAAGTAATTTTAGTAGGGTTCCTTGTGTGCAGGAGGCGGAGGTCGTCTAATACATTTCGGGATAGACTGAATAATAACTCACCTCAGAGGCCGAGCCGTTGTCGTCCTGATGTAGGTCGTGAAATAAGTTACTTGAGACCCCGTTGGCATGTCCGAGTTTACACAAAGGAAGGTGGCTCAGTGTACTCAGTCAGCAATGTCTTCATTCTCGTCCTTGTAGAGAATCTTTATTATTGCTACATGCCATCAGGAAAATGGAGCCCGACAATTCTCGAGGATAGGAAGGCTGATCTCTCTTTCTCTTTTTCACTCTCTTTTCAAGGCTATCTAGCTTATAGTTCATCTATTGAGCAAGTTATAAGAATGGTTTTCATGCACCATTATACAAAAAAGATGTTGATAGGAAACGAGTATCACTAATTTGTTGACGTCCATCTCCTGGACAGTAGTTGTAAATTGAGGACAACAAATCCTTGATTGCTTGGATTTATTGCTTAGCCGTTTAGTCCATTGTGTAACATGGCATGAAATGCCATTCAAACATATACACACAAGTACAATTCATTCGACATGTGCGGGAGGTTGCAGAGTAAATAAGCCTGATTGGTGAAAGGGAAAAAACATTGTTCCTTCGGAGTTGAATCAGACTGAGATTTCACGTTGTCGTCGTACAACTGATGCATCCCACTCGAAAATTTCACTTTCAGTAATGTTTATTTTTTCTTTCATAATTTCATTTCTCCTTACGTTTTCCAGTTTTCCAGTAGAGGAGCATTTTGGACAGATTTTTTTATATTTGCAATCACTTCGGAGCGATTACAAATGTCCTTAAACGAAGGTATAATCACTGTCTTCAAGCATAACTTCTGCTCACTCGTTTTCTCTCAAGTTCTTCAAATCCATAGAATTTACTCATAGTATTATGCACGTGATTTATTTTAAAGCTGCAAATTTGAAAATGCTGACATTGTTAACATTAAAGTGAGTTATCCCGTCTCAATTAATTTTCTTTCTGGAAAATCTACGCGCGCGAGGACACACACACACACATTGGCCTGAGCTTTGGCTGCTTTGAACGAAACTCTGAACAAAAGCTGACTGAAAAAAAAAAAAACAGCAATAAAGTTTGATTAGATACTTAGTCTGGAAAGATATTAAGATTGGTGGGAAATTAATTTCATTCTTTTGATTACTTACTTTGGATGATACTCATTTAGCCTAACTAATTAAGCACCACTGAATGGGAAAAATCTTTTGTCATGTTTCCCGACTAAAGGCGAACTTGAGCGTTCACCACCGCCAGAACTTCTCTTCCAGCCCCCTGATTACATAAGCTGCCTTAACTGTCCCTCTTAGGAGTCTCTCTCTCTCTCTCTCTCTCTCTCTCTCTCTCTCTCTCTCTCTCTCTCTCTCTCTCTCTCTCTCTCTCTCTGGCATGATGCTATGCAGGAAAAAAGTACTTCGAATTGCACACATTTTCGCATTTTTTATGTTTCACAAATGAGAAACGAATAAATTTTAATAGAACTGCTCGTGTTATTTTTAATTGTTGTTTTTTTTATGTGAGTTTAAAAAGACTTTCTGGGTTAAGTTATTTATATGGAAATATGAGATCAATTGGATGGTAATGAAAAAAAAAACAGCAAGATTAACGTTAAAGCAATGCGACAGATAATTTAGGATTTACAAATATGACAATGATACGAACGAATAATAAGAAACAATTTATGTTCAGCACATCATTTAACTCCGATTTTAATTGTCCAATCAAAACCTGAATTGATTTGACATGGTCTGTACAGAGTTCTAAGCAAGTAAACCGACCAGCAGCACACATGCTATTAGTGCACTAGCATTATACACTTGTCGGCCGTAATTCCAAACAACCAACCTAACCAGCCACCCCAAGGATGCCTTCCGTAACGTTGTAATTCGATGACCACTTTGCACTATAGGTGTTTACTACGCGCCACAGTGCCAGAGTGTTGTCCCCAGGGCTACGTTCCTTAATAAAAAAAAATAAGTCTGCTTTTTTTTTTACCGTCATTATGTACAACTTGCATTCCATTTATCTTCGTTTTTTAGGCGAATCCCATCCATGAAAGGTGTGGTACAGGACATTAGTATATTAGTACGTTACTATTAGTACAGTGGGTGGGCAAAAAGTCGGATAATTCGATAACCTTGCTGGATCCAGGGACCAAACATGGAACTTTTTTTAAAACCATTTTTAGGCCACAAAAAGTGCATCTTTTGGACGCCTGAAGGCTTTAATTTTTTTGTCAGTGGGTGGGCTATGAATAAAAAAAATTAAAATATTAAAAGGAAATTTTTTTAGTCTCTCATTTTAATTAGAATTTATATCTAACGTATATTTCAGTGTCAACATTTATTGTGTTAATTGTATACACGGTGATCGAAATTATATGGCTATGAAAATTTCATTTTAGAAATTTGAAACGTTCTTTCGTTCTTGCCTGTTTTACCGAATGAAAAAAAAAAAAGAAAGGAGTTTCCGGAAGCACAAATTGTTCCACCTCCGTACGGGACCGGTTAATTCCTCTTCAGTTGAAGAATCTTTATAAAGGTTCATCGTATCCTAGATCCCAGTCTTTTCACAAACAGCCTCCAAAAAACTGTTTGCGTAGTCTCAAAGAAATCAATATTTCCATGTGATGTTCATATTTCGTAATTTGGTAATACTTCCTTCCTTCCAGTTGCACTTCTCTAAACCACATGTGAAGGCGATGACTTTAATGGGTTCAATTTTTGTTATTTGTCATATTTTAACTCGACATCCGGTTATTTATCCTCCTGTAATTTTGCAATATATATTTTTTTTGTTATTAGTACACGTGGCGTACCTCATATATCATGAGTGCTAGTAACAACAACAACCGTAACAACAAAAAAGAAAGAAAAAAAAAAGCTGACTGTTTGGGGCAGAGTTACTATGCTTATCTTTTATGAAGTTTATAGAAGACGTCCACTTCACGTTCCAAGAAACACTTATTAAATGACTAATGTTTTCCTATCTGGCACTTGCTGCATCGAATTTATTTTCATTAATATATTATCGATAATTTCTCAGTTAAGTGATTTGGTTTTAATATTCTGTAAGAATTATTTCATTCCAGTCAGTTCTTCGTGGCTATCTTCACAACACTCGAATATTATGAAGATCCTTAGAACTAACTTAGGATTCACACGTGTAAGCAACTAAAAAAAATTAAAGACACGAATCATGTTTACTGTGAATAATATAAACAATGTATGTGGCTACACATGGAGGCCCCACAGATCAATTCTGGACCTTTTGTAGCTCAGTCTATATAGATGATACCTTTTAATAGAAGAGGTGTCTGGGTTCGAATCCCATCAAAAACAAAAAGAATTACGACTGAAAAATCTGAGTTATCCGATCTCGTACGGCGTGGAATGATTTATCCTCCCGGTAAATATGTTTTTCATCTCGTAAAATAAGCAAAACAGCCAGAGAACACACACACATGATAAACAAACATAATACACATCCTTACCTTAGTTGCGTGCCGTAATTGCACAACAACAACATACTTAGACTCGTATATGAATATGCAAATCCCTCCCACATTCCTCTTATTGTATCCATATAACTGGGCGCCACATCTGAAGGGCGGTATGAGCAGACACTGCAATGGTGGAACTGCAATATTCTTTTCCTCTACTTGACAGGCTTTTGGTGGGTCCTTGAAAAGCAGCTTTGGTTGATCCCTTTGAACTCTGGAGTCCTTGGCATTATAAAGTTTCGGTGTGTAGTAGTTACGCCGCCAAAACATAAGTCGTAAGAAAAGATTCCAGACAATCTGAATGAGAATGTTGTCGCAAGTGCGCTTTTGTTAAGCAGTTTATTAATAATCGGAGATATTGCGCATATCTCACGACAGGTTGTTTCAAGGTGGATGTCAATCAAAGACAATATGCCAAGGTTAAAACAGTAGAAAACTATGAGTACAAGGTAGGTGTAGGTTTGAATGTTTCGGTATCGTCTCAAACTACTTGAAGAAGACTGTACATGGCGCGATATCATAATTGAGTTGTTTAGAAAAAGTGACTCCACACTTTCGAACGTCCATTTATGAAATCCAGTACAAAGCAAAACTAAAAAGGCGTCTTCACGAAAATTTTAAGCGTCTATTGATATTTTCCCTGCCAACAGCAGTTTACCATTGGTGCTGCTATAGTCCAGTGGGGTCTTTCTGTGATCCTGAATGTCCGCTTTCATTTGTGAAAGGCTCTGGAGTGCCAATAATAGAGTGGAGTGAAATTTCATGATGGGGTTTATTGTTAAAACTTACCTCATGGAGGCTGGTTGAATAATCACCGGGGATGTCCTTGGGCTTTCGGTTGCAAAGACCTGGATTAGAATCTCGTCGATAATGCCAAGAACGTTTCAACTGAACGTGAGTTATCCGCTCTCATTCGCAGGATTTTTCTCCACGACATGCAAACCAGCAGAGAACATAACCGCCCGCAATGGATGGACATAGCACTGCGAAATAAGGGCTAGCAATCTTCTTCCTTCACCTTTGGGATAAAATGCTCGCATGGTACAAAGTGGATCTACGAATAGGCATAAACTACAATGATTTATTCGAAGCGGCTCAAGACTCTCTTCTGAAGGCAGGTTTGGTCACCCAAGCTGGTGGATATAATCCATAATTCCTAACATAGTATTTCAGATCTTGGTTGGTCGTTGTCACATCGTATTCATGCCATCCTGCATATAGAGCTCAGCATTCTCTGTGAGTTGATGATTTCATTTTATTGTCTGACTTTTCTGTATTGTTAGCCTGCAGTTTAATTGGGCTTCCGTGAGAGAAATAATTCTGACAGTAGTGGCGTTTGATGACTGAATAATTGTTTTGAATAAAAATTTCTAACAAAGCAAATCAGACAGTTGTTTGTTTTGTTAGACTCCCATGCTTCATTTAGAAAAGTGGGAGTGGGGAGCGAAAATCAGTCAAGTAGAGCAGTAAAACATCGTGGCAGCAGCTTCTGCCACTCCTCTCTTGCTTCTCCATAATCGATCTTAAAATCATCACGCTAATTGTTTATTGTGTCTGGCCCTTCAAGTAAAAAGAGTTCAATTATTGCCATTGTCCTCGCCACGAGGATAATACACACACACCCAGTTGTTCGTGTCCCAGATTCAGCGAAAGTGCCACGATCGGAAGTTCTCAGTTAGAATACTGAACATGATACCCACAACGTCATATTACTGCCTTAAAGTTCAACTTGGCACTCAGGGGAAAAGACGAAAGTATTCATTCACAGCTCTACCACGTGGCTATAAATAAGTAGTTACTGTTTGAGAAATTCTAAATTTATATTTTAAAACATTGCTAAAAATCAGAAAACTTTATCATCTTTCTCTTCCCAATCCTTCATTCTTTATTACACCATATTTTTCAACAAAATGGTTTGTACCAGACGCTTCTGGTTATGTCTGCATTCGGTGCGATGGAGCAACAATACGATATCACTAAACCATCAGACTGACTTCTTTAACCTTGGCGATGATGCAATTCTTTCAAGAGATGAAGAAAGTTCACGATTGAAAAGCCCAGTGCCGTAAGGAGGCCGCCTAGACACACGCACGTATGATTAACGTCTTGTCTCTGAACAGCTTTTATGTATGCTTTAATTTCGATCTCATTTTCGAATCATGTCTTCTGTGGACAATGTGATCAAATAGTTCACGCAACATCCAGTATACGAAATCCCTGCCGCCACATCAGTACACGCAAACTCGTTAAGTAATGGGAATATAACATTTTTTCCTTCTTACGATCGACGTATGATTTGGAAAAATCAGAGAACCCAGGAAAATGCCTCAGTAGTGTAATCAAAGATAACCCAATCTTTTTTTTTTTTTTAAAGATTACAATTAGCTGATCCATAATTTTCAGCTCAATAATCTGTTACAAATATTTTTTTAAAGAATTTTCACAAATTTGGAATCATACGATCCTGTAGTTTAGAAGATAGAAGGCGCACTGGTGCATGCAACACACACACACACACACACACACAGGTGAAAATAAATAAATAAATCACGATTTTCGAAAGATTTTTTTCCAAAACAAAGTTTATACAAAATAGTGATTTACTGGCTATGTCTCTAACGCTACTTTCGCTAGTTCTTTAAAAGCGCGAATGTACCCTAAATCCGGAATGAAAACCGGTGTCGTCAGTGAAATACATTTCGTTCTAAAAGTTACTCGGAGAACATCGTCGTGTTTACCACTGCCAAAGCTAACAGCAAGTTAGATGAAAGATGGTCGACGAAAATAAAACAAGTGTTAATACCCGATTTTGTTTTCAGTTCGCTCTATCTGATATCTTGTTTTCAAAACAGAGCGAGCGAAAGAAAAACACAAGTCACAATTTCATTTCTGTAAACTTTATTTTTTACTTCTTTTCTTAGCCTACTTTCGTAACACGGTACTTCTAAACCGCCTAAAAATCCCCCCCCCCTCCCTCCCTTCCTTACGACTCCCACCACTTGCTGTTTACTGGCGCGACTCTACTCGTCGTACAACGTGCTGACCACGGGCTTTCAGTGCCGTTCACCGGGTCAAAGGTAAACTCTTGTCACGTTCGCCTCGCTCTCTCTAGTTCTCTCCGTCCCTGTCTGCCCGTCCGTTCTTGAACTTTCTTCAGATACGCTATCCGTCCGTCCGCATAGAGGGCGCAATAGTCGCAAACTGGCAACGAGTGACGTTGTTTTATAAGGCTGATCGGAGTCGCATTCGTTAGGTTTCAGTATGCCCAGTGTTCGGGCTGCAATGGCCACGACTCTTCCTTGTGAGATCAGTCGGTTTCGAAAGGGATGTAAACAACTTAGACGCGTGCTTAAAGAGACGCGGCAAGTACACAGTGACCTCAGACGCGAGGGATGGCTAACTAAAGGTAAGATGAGCAGAAAGTATGCGTAAATGATTTACAGTTGTGTTTTTGTGCGCGCAGGTAAAAAAAAAAAAAAAAACAATGTCGATCGCTCTGAACTATTCGAAAAGTCTAGAATAATAACCAGAAGGAATTGGTGGTTCCATATGATTGTTTTAATGGATCTCCACTTGAAGGGAAAGGGGGGGGGGATAAACCATGGATTCCAGCCATTCGTGCTGGAATGCCCGGCAGATTCTTCAAGATGCGTGCATTTGCCCTTTTTTTTTTACACTGAGGATACTCTGTGACGAAGAAACTGACTTGTCAGAATACTCAAAACCAAAAGATACTACGCGAAGTTATTTTCAGTTCTGTACCATGATGAGTGAACAGTAAATATCCGAACTATATGAACGAGTCTGCCCATAGGCAATCGTTTATAGATCTGAATATTCCTGCTGAATGGCAGTAATCTGTGCAGTTGTTGTATGGAGAACTCAAGTTCTTTTATTCAATATGAGTACTTATGCGTCTACTAACTGGCCATTTGGACATCCAATAGTTATAATTACTGAACGCTTTTCCTTCTTCCCTCCCTCTCTCAACAGAAAATAATACAATGCTAGCTGTTATCATAATGCTACTGCAAAAAACTAAGGAAAGGTTCTCAAATATAAGATTTAAGTGATAGTTGAGTAATTATTAACTTTTATCAGTTTAACTCATTAATCAACCATTTTAGAGAAAAGACATGGTTTACTAATGAGGTTAATGTTTTGTGTCTTAGTTTAATTAAATTATAATAACGGAATTAACTCGCGTAAAATATTATTTATTAGTAGAATTTTCGCCTGGGTGTCGCAGGCATCTTCAGTACATGTAAAAAGTTAATTAAACAATAACTGACATGTACTGAAGATGCCTGCGACACCCAGGCGAAAATTCTACTAATAAATAATATTTTACGCGAGTTAATTCCGTTATTATAATTTTTATGTTTACTCACTATTTCCTTACCGAAACTCGATTTCTTGTTATCGTGATGTGCTTTTTGTTAAGTTTCACGAATGTCATTGAATCGCGCATCTCATCCTCCCCCCCCCCTCTAAAAACCTTGGCGATTTGATGTAATAATTAGTGATGCAAGTTAAGTATTTTAAACAAATTTGAACCAATTAATCGTTTAATGGTGTCTTTGAATTTCACTTTCTGTTTCTTGAGGCGAGCTTGACACCATTTGGTAAAGTCGTATCACGTCGTAAAACGAATTTCTCTCAGGTCAGACAAATGTGAGATCTCTGGGTGGAGAACTTTCCGGCATTCTGGCAAGTACAACGCTGGCTTCCAGTTATTTATGCAGAAGATGCGTACGACTTCTCTAATGTTAAGAAAACGTGGTTTGACGCCTAGTCGGCAAACCTGCCGCCGAAGTTCTTTTTTATCGGGGAGGTAAAGAATATACACGTGGATCAAATACGGGTCTTTAACCTCGTGAGTTCCAAATAGAATCGACCAGCGGCGGACTTTGGCACGTGCGAAGTACCCTCACAGAGGGCAAAAACTGGGTTGATCACCACGACAGACTTATTGCTTTTGAAGGTCAAGGCTACGAGAAAATTGGTCCGTCATCACCAGAATGTGTGGGAGGTCATTACGCTGTCCTGTGAGTGCTTTCAATGATTGGAGACTGGGGGAGGGGAAAGGAAGATAAGGGGAAGATTCGATCCAAACATCTTTACACTCCTCCTCTTTATTCACTAACCGTCCAGCGTTCATATGCGTCTTTCGAATAATCCTCCGCTCATCAGATTTTCCATTGCTTTCTGGTTTGTTTGCTATAAAATAGTCATCGCTCTTGTTAGTCTGGAACATTAAAGTACTGACATAGGTATTTTGTTAACGTCTTAAGTGGTGACCATTTTCCTAATGAGACAACCATGCTTGCTGGAGGTCTGAAGTGACTTGAAAAAAAATACCCCCCCCTCTCTCTCATATATATATATATATAACAGGATTCCCTGATTACCTGGCCCAGGGCTTGCCTGCGTTCTAAACGCACCACGTAATAAGATCTCTGGTGAATGGGATGGTAAAGTTACTCCACTGAAATTATCACGAAACGAATTGAATAAATGGTACGTTTAGGAAAAGATATTTATTTGCAAGTAAACACAAAATAAGTGAATAAAGAAGTATCGGAAGACCAAGAAAGAGATGGCATGAGATCGGAACAGGCCACCTGGCCTAAAATCCATCTCAGGAAGAAGACAATCTCTCTCTCTCTCTGAGACCACCTTTTGATTTGTTATAAGTCAAGTGAGGTGTTAATATGGACATTTAATGTGCGACATCTGATTTAAATAGTTTCTCTTATTAAACACCAATTATTTATAGTTATCAGTAATCGGTATAAAATGTCTTTCTTTCTATATAAGAAAGCTCTTCTTTATCACGAAGAGGAGACTAATTAAAATGGTGCTAATAATTCACTTTGAAAACTTGAATGTCATGTTTTGGAATTGAAATTTTCCGGATTGAAAATTTCAATTCCATCAGAGTATAATCGAATTTATATTGAATTTTAATGAGTAAACATTCCATTTATAGGTGATAGAATAAACATGAATTCAAAGAACTCGTGTTGAAATCAGAATGTCCCCCCCCCCCCCATGGCATATTCATAAACATGCTCCTTAGTCAAATTCACCCAATTTGTAAATCGAGGAATTCGGAGCGTTATCAATTTTCCAGCCTTAACTTATTCTAATTGGTGTTGCTAGCAGGTGATCTCAACAGAACCTTGCTCAAGATATGCCTCTGTTATGAATAGATAATGAGATTTCCTGAAGCTATGAGACTTCGGAATGCCATCTTTCAGTGTTGTGTGAGTCAAGAACTCTCCGATTAATCTTAAAACAATTAGTAACCTCACTTAACCTTTTGCTGCACCTGTTCGCAAAACACTCCAGACAAGGGTACAGTAGGGAGTTCAAGGTGATGTATATGTGCCTTACCCTTGCCAGCTGCTTGATCTAGATTAATGAACGCCGGAACAATTAGCACTTCTGGACGGCATCCCTCAGCATGAATAATATGTAGGTCAGAGAGGTAATGGCTTGCATTGACTTTCTCGGACGACCTCCGCAGTTCATAGTGACCATTGCCCCTCCTGTATCTTTAAAAGGTAAAATCAAACACTCGTACAAGTTTCATTCAAATCGAATTTAAAGGTCATCAAAGTTCCTTCATTCTCACTTGACCTTAAATTACTGTAGACAAGCCTGAACTCATATTCGAAGGCTACCCCCCCCCCCCCCAGCACTGGACAACTTGTCAAAAGTTTCAATGGCTTTTCCTTTACTCATGAATATGAATGAATTGTAAAAACCTTTTTACCCGCGATTTATACTGGAGTGTCTTTACTAAGTAGTTTGTTTTGTGTATTACAAATAAGATCTGACTCCTACTACAGATTTATTTATTTTTTATAAATATTCTAGAATATACCTGGTTTACTAAACGTAATGATTCAAATTTAGAGAC